>NW_025952280.1:0-21000 GCF_023119035.1 Salvia hispanica | reverse complement strand
ATCCGAATCTGAAGTTTGGATAGCCCAACTGGTCCATCCTCACAAGTGACTTCAAATATCGAGGAGATGTATTTGCATCATAGAAAGTCATGGCAGGGGTCTGAACCCCCCTACCTGCTAGGAAGTCAGCTGCCCGGTTGCCCTCTCGGTGAATATGAGAGAACCTAACCTGCAACTGTGAGAGCAAAATGCGAATGCGAGCCATATGATGTCTCACGTCCGCTGCTCCCCCGCGTCCCGAAGTGAACATCGCGACCACTGCTGCTGCATCCATCTCTACCCAAACCTGTGATGAGAACTCCATAGCCACCGTCAGCCCGTGAAGAAGAGCTAAGAGCTCCGCCTCGAAGGCCGACGCAGCTACAAGGGGCGTGCAAAAGGCCCTCAGCAGAGAGCCGTCTGAACCACGAACCACTCCCCCACCACCAGCCTGTCCCGTCGAGATAGTAAAGGCCCCTTCAGTGTTCAGCTTCACTCAAGGATCATCGGGTGGATGCCAAAGCACGCTCAAGGACCTGAGAACTCGCAGGCGAGGAGGAACTGTACGCATGAAGTCGACAGCCGGGGTGCAACCACTCCAATGAAGGGGGACTAGCACACCCGCCGCCACCAAGATCCGCAAATGTTGTATCACCTGCCAAATAACATGGGAAGAACGAAAAGAAATATTGCGGTGCTTGCAGCTATTCCTCTCCGTCCAAATGAACCAATATACCAAGCAAGGAATATGAAAAGAAATGTGCAGGGCAGGGGCCCTGTGAGAGGACCTCCACCAAAAACCTAATCTAAGTGCAATATCAGTGCACGTGTGAATGTGTGTGCTAATATGAGGGAACCAGCCATCAAAAAAATCCCAAACAGATCTCGCCAACGGACTAGACACGAACAAATGCTGACACGACTCGACTGAAAAAGAAGAGACACGACACAGACACTTGGATGCGAGAAGGATACCACGAGACTGAACAACACACTCAACAGGGACCTTCTGGAGGAGGAGGCGCCAGATAAAGACAGAGATGGTCGGGGTCAGCCCAACATTCCACACCATGCGAAGGCCGAAATGTCTAGGGGACCTTGTCCGGATGAGCTCCCAAGCTGAGGTCATGTCTAGGGTTTAGGGTTTTAGGTTTTAGGGTTTATGGTTCAGGATTTTTTTTTTCCTCAAACACCGTCACGGTGGGGGGTTAGGCAGACCCCCAACCTGTCCATATCACAAACTCAAAACGTGTCGTACATTGACCAAGCCCAAAAGTGAGTTTTGGAAAAATTAACCAAAATGCCATTATGATTTTTTTTTAATAAATTGGAGTAATGAAAAGATTTTATTTATTTTATGATAATTAAGGGAAGTGGAAGTGAAAAGTCTTTGACATACAAATAGAATAATTACTTCAAATTTATTGAGGAAATTGAAAAGATTTTGGATGAGAGACTCTCTAAATCTTTATGGTCCGTTTCTTCTACAATAATGACCGGTAAGGATTTTGCTTCTCTATAGTAATTATTTTGTTTTAATACTATTGAATTGCTTTCGTAATTATAATGCTAGGCTCATATGCTTGCTCTTATCCACACACTATAAAAAGTGCTCTGTACCGAGCACATTCAGTCAAACTTTTTTTGCTCTTTATATGTGTGGTTTTAATCATCTCTTTTTATGGCTAAATAATGTATTAGTAGTGTTTTGAGTATATGCTGTTGTGAACCGACCATTTGTTATTGTATTACGTATTATAAAATGTAAGTTAGTAGGTTTCTTCTAATTGTGCTCGGTAAATTCGTTTTTGTAGTCACTTGTGTTGATTTGCAAGCTCATATGATAGGTCGGAGGAGTTTCAAGTTTTCCAATTATGAATCGAGGTTTGTCTTGTCATTATTTTATGTTTGTGACGGGTGGAGTAGGAGATGGCTCAACAAAAACATTAGATATACATATATAAAAGGGGAGTTTTGGAGATATTTACATAAATGCCATTTTAATTAAAAAATTACAATTTAATTAAAACTATTTTTTTTAACAATTAATTTCTTCATCTTTAACGTTAGTCAATTAAATTCACATATAGATGTACTTTAAACATCCTTATAACACATTTCGTCTGTACTAAGAAATGAAAAGCCAAAAGGCTCATGAACTCATTTAGGTTATGGGAGAAAAGGAATAGAGCAAAAATAATAAGGCGGAAACGGTCAATGTGGATTAACTGATTAATTAGAATGAAATTGGCGTTTTATAAATGTGGCTGCCTTTCCTATTTCCACCAATGAATCCGACCATTATAAATTAATAATGGCTAATGGTATACAGTATACTCTTTAGGGACTATAAATATAAGACTAAATTCTGTCTAAAAAAATCATTAGTGGTAAAGCTATCTGTCGTGAATAGAGCAGCGAAATTGCTCGAGGCTCAACTCCGTCACCACTCACCACTCACCACTCACCACCATCTGCTCGACAATGATCTCCATGAGTGAGGGGTAATTTTAATTGATCACAACCTTGACATTTTGTAGTACATTATAAATTTTGAGATTAATAATTTCATATGGATGGCATTTTAGTAATGAACGATACACATATTGTTAAGGTATGGTTGCTCCCTTTATAGTATAAATCCAAAAATATCATATTTAATATACGTGCTTTTATTGTTTTTTATTTAATTGTGACATCCATGACGCCAGCGGAGGAGTACGGGTGGAGAGGCTTCAGCACACCGCCTCTGAATGGGAGAGACGATGAGTCATCCTGCTCAGCGTCTAATTCGCGTTCGTCGTCGTTGTGGAGGAACTCGAAGAAGTGGAATATCCTCCGAGACTTATAAATTAATGTTTTGTAGTAATTTTCATACGGAATTTTATTTACGTTTTTTTCATTTTTTTTGTTTATGGTGTATTCACTTTTGAACTTGCATATGCTTAATCATTCTTCTAATATGATTACATATTTTGTATTGGATATCCAAAATATTTTAATCAATATTTATGTGTTAATTTTAATAAATAATTTTTTATTTTATGTTTTCTTTGGATAATAATTTGATATTATATGCATAAATAGAATGGGAGTTTTGAGGGAAATTATCATAAATGTTATATAATTGCAATAAAATCACGTCATAAGTGAAGGGAAGTCAAAATGATTTTATGTTTAGGGTTTAGTTTTGGGGGAATTTATAGAAATGTCATTATAAATTAGATATTATTACATAAAACTATTTTTTTTGTTGGCTAAATTATCGTAAATAGTAACCGACTGTTTGTCTGGCCTCTGAATCGGTGGGATCTATGGACGGTTCCTATACCGTTAACTGTCTTCCACAACATTTCCTCATATCCCATCTCACATTGAATGTTATAAATGATGTAAAACAGGGAAACTCACAGTGGAGATTAACCGTGAATGATTACAATTAATCACGTTACATCACATTAAATTACGGTTAAGAAAAACAATGAATGCTTTATTAGAGAAAGTTCAAAGGTTATAAAGCAGAGGAAATGAAGAGGTTCTAATGATGGTCATGAAATATTGGTTGAACTATAAATATATGACATTTGGGTACCATAATCCAAGTAGAGGCACACCCGAACCAAGAAATGGTCTTGCTTGAAGTTCAAAAGTTTTCCGTGAAGCTGGTCTGAATGATTTTGCAAAACAGATCTTTGTCCAGTTTTATAAGGTTTTAACTAAAAAGTTTGTCATCCATTTACTTGCACGGCCAATCATCCGACAGTTTGCAAAGACTGATCCAGTTTGATGTGCTTCGACGAGATAAGGGGAAGATAAGAAATAGTGCTACGAGATGGCCTTCAGGAAGTACTAGGCCAGCCGTCCGTTCGTCGCCATATTGCTATCAAGTTCCGTCTTTAGAGAAAATGGGAAGATAAGAAATATTTACCTTTGAACAAACGCGAAGTACTCTTTGCGCAGGGAAGAAATAATAACGCAGTGCATTATTTTAGGGCATAATGAATATGTATTTTTTTTACAATCTACCCCATATATTTTATGATTAATAGACCATCGTATAGTTTTTTTACTAACTCATTTTTCTATGATAAATAAGCCGTCGTACATTAGTTTTAATTGCTTAGTTCATTTCTAATTATTTTAATTATTTATTTGTTTAAAGTTATTGAATTTATCGAATAGTTAACTCAATTAATGATTTATTAAGCTAATGAATTTGATTCATTTAAGTTTTTATATTCTTCACAATTTTATTAAATTATTTTTTTTCCCCCAAAATAGAATAAGGTATCAACAAAGTAAAACCGAAATAGGACGAAGGGAGAATTTTATTGATGTTTGGCTTATCTGTTGGTCATGATGAATATATTTTAAAGTTAAGGGTTTAGGATTTAGGTTTCAAGGTTTGGGTTTTTAGTGTATAGGGTCACTATATTGCAATGAAATGAAGCTCGACTAGGAAGTGTCTCACCAGTGTGACCTTAAATTATATAGCTTTTGATAAACAATATCTTCAATCTCATTAGGAGAAGTGGTAATTATACATTCTTTAGTTTTTTTGTTTTGTGTGATGTAAATTTGCTTTATTTTTTAGTCTCACGGTCAGAGCTATTTTTCCATTTTACAAAAATAATGTATAGTATTATTTTTCACGTATTTATATTTTATCTGTATCCTAACTTCCTTCATTTGTTTTTTTACTGAGCGGGCCATATTAAAACTTAAACTAGCAATTGTTACTATTTGCCATTTTTTGCAAGAAGAAGTAGAGTACATACTCCTATTTCAAATTATAAATTATAAATTATAAATTATAAATTATTATGTGCTCCAAAACATGTATATCTAAAGTCATCGACCACAAAATTTCCAAGATTTATTGTTTAAGACGGTTGATCTAATCAAGTAGGTTAAAAAAAAAGTTGAAGAGCGACTCTTTGGTACTACTTTTTAGTACTACTACTTTGCAATTACATTATTATTATGTGTGTATTAACATTGACTCAGATTGTATTTTTGTAGATATAATTGGTGTGATTATTGACCCCGACAAGTTCATTACACAATTTAATTCTCGATCGTGAAGGATTAAATATTTTAGTTTGTAATTAAGATGGTGATGGTACTTGTGATTTTTCTATTAATGTTGTTTACAAAGAAGTTTTACAAAATATATAAAAATATGGACTATTAAATTGTACTTGTGTTAACTTTTGTTAATGTTTGATTTTATTTATATTTTGTCTGTGTAATTGACTATTTTTTTATATTATCACATTAATTGTTTATATTTTCATAATGTGTTTGTTTACTATATAAATGTAAATGTGTCTCAATTAAATTTGTTCACAACTTAAAAAATTACGAGAGAAATAAAATGAGTCGTGCAACGCCCGATAAAATGAGTCGTGCAACGCACGGGCGTGATACTAGTTTATTTAAAGTTATAGAAATAATGAACAACTCCATTTTATGTTCAATAATTTAAGCATAAACAAATTTTGGATTTTTAATTTTCTCTGTGTACATAACATTCTCTTGGACCTAAAAATTCACGAAATTTCCGATCTTTACCAAAATTAATTTTCTCCAAGAATTTGATATGCCAAAATTGAAGCCAAGTGAGGATGACATGCAATAGGAGCCACAGCAGCCCAACAACTTGCAACCTCTGTCACTGACTCATCATCAATTGGTCAAGGAAGCAGATCTGGTTGATTGAATGGTGGCTGGTGGTGGTGTTGTGGTACCTGGTTGTGGCGGCAGAAGCGAGTGAGAGAGAACATAGAAAAGCCAAAAACAGCACTTCTGTAGGAGTATAACAATTTGAATAGTAACACTTTTGCGTATATATAAACTTTCTCATTTGTTATAATGAAAATTCTCAAAGCTGATTATTCGAGGCCAAGGCAGCAACAAGTTATCATCAAATTTGAGGGCAGGCTGGAAACTGACCTTCAGCTCCATAATTCAACCCAATTAAATTATAAGTACATGGTAAAGACATAGAGATAGCTTTAATAGCATTCACCACAAATCACTTGGTCTAATTTTGTTTCATAAACTCTACGAGGTAACTGGAAAAATGAGAAAGTCCTACAATCTAACTTTAGATACATGCAGAATGATCTACTCAAATCAAACACCTTCATTTGAAGCTTTCGAACATGATTTTGTTAATTTTGTTAATGCCTATGTCAGATATAGGCTCAATTGGCTGCTCGTCATCATCTACTAAAGGGACACTGCTCAGCATTTCCCTACTAAATTCATCTGCTCAGATTATTAGTTACTATCTTTGATGCTACATGAGAACACATTTTTATCAATCCTTATTGATGATTCTGGACCTGAGAATATCATAAGTACAGTGTAAGAAAAAAACTAGGAAGTAAATTTACCAAACATTATATTTAAGGAGGTAGGAGGAGGAGTTAACATAAAATTCATGCCAATATAAAATGTGACGGCCAGCACAATCGTCACCATCACGTAAGTTGGCACCGCCAAAGCCCAATACCTGAATAAGTTTTCAAGATATCACAAGGCATGTACTGCTATATAGAAGACATTAACCAAGGTAATGTAGCCATAATGTGTTATTCATCAATTCCATTGCTAAACTAATCAATCTGATAGCTTTAAGTTTGTAGAGGAAACTCGATTATGTTTCTAATTCTATTTTTGACATGCACTCTATCTATCATAACTTATTGGGAAACAAAGTATAGAACTTAACAAGACTAGAGGAATTTCGTTCATCTTAGTTGCCTTAAATTTTCCATGATCATTGCAGGAGTAAGCATATTATTGCATTTTAGAGAGAATCCGCAACAAAGGCAAGCAAGCATATGAAAACACGAACCTGCTTGGATAGTAATAGATCCCAATAGAATGCAACCAATGGTCAGGAACATACGCCCACACGATGAATATGACTGTTGCGCGAGTAAAAGGAACCTGTTAGCTGCTATTCTAATTATCTAATCTTCAAGATTCTGCAAGCTCCAACAAACATGAGAAACTACACACGAATATTTATCATATCATCTAGCATCTTCAATCACAGCCCCATATAATCCATCTACATATGTGTACCGCCACAAGCAATCAAGAAAATATATAATCGATCCAATGGCGCTTTATCCTTAAATATGCTTCAATAATATCCAGCATATTAAAACTCTAGTGACAATATACATCATACAGTAATATACAATTCCACAGGTTTTCACAACCCCTAAAAATTAATCACGATAAGCAAAAATTGAGAAAAATGCACAATCAACGTAACAATACTATTCACAGTGGGTGATTATTCGAAAGGAGCAGATGAATTGGACCTGTAAAAACAACAGTGGTGATGGATCCGACGAATCCATAAACCTCAGAGAGTTTGGGGCCGTGCTCGCCGGAGATGCCTAATTCGCCTAATTCGGTCTGGGAGCGGTGATCGGCGTCGGAGAAGGAGACGTTGGCCGCCCGGGTCTTGGAGAAGCTCAGAATCTGTCGTGGGCTATTGACAGAGCAACGCTCTTCCATCCTAATTTCGGTTGCTGTGATAAAAACGTTAAACGTTTAAGCCGACTTTAGTATCACGCAAAGTAGAATCTTCAGAAAGGAAACTTAAAAACATTATAATAAATTATAAAGTATTATTATAATAATGATATCTGGATTACAAAGGTTACAGTTGGTTGCATTGCCATATGCTATACAAATTGGAAGCGCTCCTAAATATAGATCTCCACTTACTTCCCTCTCTTTCTTCCAATTCTTCACAACAATTTGGTGAGTCCCAGATCTTTCTTTTTCTCCTCGATCCGATTTTGGTAAGGGACTGCGTTTAATTTATGATATTGGTGACTGGATTAGACAACGTAGAGATTTGAAGTAAGTTGGATAGAACGAATTTATGTTGATCTTTTCCTCCTGTTTGGTATCTTTTTGACATTCTATTTTGCTTAATTTTGAGCTATCGTATCCTTTTTCTGTTGTGTGGTGAGTAATTTGAGCAATGGCTGGTTTGATCTCACAATCTATTATGCGATTGGTGAAACTCCAGATCGCGGGAAAATGGATAATCCTCATTGTCTATCTTTTTAGTTGCTTGGAAGATTTCCGTGAATTTGTAGTCAATTGAAAGATTGGATCTTTTTTTATTTATTTATTCTGTTGGTGAGACAATTTTCTATTTGATTCTGGACTCCCTTCGGTGAGATATCATCTTCTTCCATACTTTTATGTGCTATTGTTTTAAATTCGGCCTTTTTCTATGTGGATTTGATTCCGAAAGAATGTACTTTGATGCGCAATGCCACTGTTTAAAGGATCCAAACCAAATGCGTATTCCATGCATTCGAGTTTACTTTTGCTTTTTGTCCTTATTGTTTTCATATTTGATGAAAACATATTTGAACCTATATTACTTGTAAGACTGGATTTTTCTATAGCTTTGACCTTCTTCAATCATAAAGATCTTCATATTTGGGCTACATGCTGATAATGTTATCTGAATTTAAGCCTACATGAATTAAGTTTCCTTTTGTGTTTAATGCTAAGTTGTGACCGTGATTAGAAATGCTTGATCTCTCCATTCTCCGTAAAGTATTTTGCTTGTTACAATTTTAGAAAAAGAAAAAAAAGAGAAAGAAAGAGAGAATGAAATTAAAATTTTAGAACATGAAAAATAAGAGAGAGAGAGAGCGACGGAGAGAGTAGGAACCATACTAAATGAAAAACCTATCAAGGGAGTAGTATATATATTTTGAAAACTAAGCATTGAATTCGTTTGTGAAAAGAAATTGGAGAAATAATACATCTTATTATATAAATAGATGATAGGATTTGCAAAGCATTCTAGAATTAATATTTGCAAAGATTAGTAATTGTATTTGAAATCTGACTCTTATAATCTCTAATACCTCATCAACATTATGCTCATGTATGTTAGATATGACTATGTTGTCAAATATAGATACATGACATAACTTGAAAAGAAAGAATTACATACCTTTGTCTTGATTGTAGCCGCCCATGCTTGCAATGTTATCTTCTCTCTATAATGATTGTAGAGTGAAGAGAGAGAGGCCGCTTTTCTTTTCCTTCTCTTTCCTTTTTCTGAAGAGTTGAGAGTGAGAGGCGGCTATTATATTTTTAAGGTTGGTTTTTTTTTTAACTCAACAAGTCACCTATATATAATACAAGTGAAGTTAATAGTTGCTGAAATGAATTGGGCCTTAAATGACCTTAAAATATTGATGACTTATGAAATTAAATAGGCCAAATTTATGAGACATGAATCTGTAATATTTTAAGTCTGGAGTATTATTATTAGATACTATTTTTTATAAATAGAAAATAATTGTTATGTGGAAGGTCTCTCATGATTATGTTTTTTTTGGGAACATGCACAATTTTCCAACAACATGCTTAAGAGGTGAGCACTATAAATACCCCCTTCCACTCACTCCTTCATTCACTCTCACTAAACTCTCTCAACCAAAATCATTCAGCAGAATCATCATCAGAAATAGTTCAGAATCTTTCTTTTTCTTAATTCATCTATTCTCACTTAAAGCACTGCTCATTTATTATTTATGTATTCTTCTATGAATCTGCAGTCTTTATTTTTAAGGTATTTCATTCAGTTTGCCATTTCTGCTTTATCACTATTTTTTTCTGTTATAGTTTCATATTATGTCTAAATGTTACTTATGTTTTTATAAGTTTCCATAACTACTTAGCACAGCACAACACAATGAAGGTAGTTTTCTAACCTGTATTTGTCATTGCTGTGATGCACCTCATCTGTGAAATCTTGAGTGCCATCTCTCATTCATATTCTGGATCACGAAGTTCCTGCAACTAATGAATGAAATTATTTGTTCCTGTTTCTGAACTTAATACACAGTCTTATTCAATTTAAGTGATCTGTTGATTCTCATAAAAAGGCACTGACCTCATTTTAGAATTTGTGTTCATTGATTTGCCTTTTTTGCCACTTCTATTTGCAATCTATTGGGATCATTTCCTGCACAAAATAGGCTGTTGGTTTAAATACTGCATACATTCTTTAAATTAGTCACTGATTTTTGAATATTTCTTTTCAATAGCAGAAAGCATTGTATCTCAAACAATGACAACATTCATTAGTTGCAGGACAATCTTCTACCTAAAGTTACAACACCACCATCAAGGGTTGTTGCATCCGTGTTTATGAATACAATTCTAGAGACAACAATGATAGCACTTGGAAGTAGTATTTCATGATATGCTGGTACGTTTACCAAAACAGAATACATGTAATATAGAAAGTTTAATATAATATATATGTTTCTATTTTCTAATTTTTTGTTTATAGGGCACCAAAATTCAAACTTCTCTTCCAAAGAATGCATGCGAGAAAATTGGTTCACAAATATAGGCTCATAGATATTCCAAGCAAGCATCATTGTATTCAAAATCACATGAATCAGGCAAAGTAAATTATTTGTTTTCAGAATTTGCTTATGCTTTCTACAAACCGTCATATTGAATCATGCAAAGTAAAATATTTGTTTTCAGAATTTGCTTATGCTTTCTACAAAGAGCCATATTGACACCAAAATGACAACATTAACTCAGTTATTAGCAAAGTGTGGCATACATATTAGGTGATTTAATAGTTACCTTGGCTTCACAACATTAATTTTAGTCTTTTTGCACGCAGACACTGCAGAATATGACAGTAAACTTTTTATGTTAATGAAAAAAATATTGAACATACAAATTACAGAGGTGTTGATAAAATTCAGATTATAGTATATTCTCTTTTAAAATATCAATTGCTGTTTATTATTTTAATCAATAGTTAAGAATATTATCTATTTTGGGACCAAACAACAAACTTCTAAAGATCAGTCAAGCATGGTCATATATATTGCAAGCTTGCATGAATGCATTTAAAAGCACATGATTCGTGCAAATTAAATTCTTATTTTTCAGAATTTGATGCATTCTTAAAAACAGATACACCCATATTGACACCAAATCACATTAGCAAAGTATGTCATACCTATTAAGTTACTATTCTAAGGGTAAGTAATTACAAAATTACCTTTAATTCACAGAAACAGATCATAGATATCAACATATGAATAAAATTCTGCAATTTTTTTTTAAATATGCATATCCAAGTGTTTTTAAGACCATAAACCCTTATCTTTTGGCAACTCAAAGGGCATGTTGGAACCTGTGTTGCTTTTGAAATGAACACCTTTTAACAACACAATTTCTTTAAATATATCATTCATCTGTAAAGTAGGAAAGATGAGTTTCTGCTGAATAAAATTCTGCAAAATTTTTTTTGAACATGCATATTCATGTGTTTTTAAGACCAATATGAACCATAAATCCTTATCTTTTGGCAACTCAAAGGTCATGTTGGAACCTGTGTTGCTTTTGAAATGAACACCCTTTAACAACACAATTTCTTTAAATATATCATTCAACTGTAAAGTAGGAAAAATTAAACAGATTTTGTGCTATTGCAATGAAAAAGTTGAAGAGTTCTACAATCATAAAGGGTTGCTCCTATCAGGGTGTATCAACTGATGCTTCAAGTGATTATTATACCTCTGATTTTCTTGCTGAACTGGCTGCTATATCCTTTGATCCTTCTCCTTCTTGCATATTTCATTGTCTTTCACTTTCCTGTCAATTGACAAATGTAAGTACTTTTTTAAGAATCCAGGAATGCATAACAATTTAATCTCCAATAACTTTCAATTTGAAGTAGAAGGTTATGTAATCTTCATTTCACAGCAATATATACAAAAGCCTTATACACAATCTGAAAATACATTAAAATCCTCATTTATTCAATGATTTTGCAAAATTTTGCAACCTAATAGTGATATCCTTTTTTTTCAATTTTCAGAATTATAGATCTGCTTGAATATAGTCTGTTATCAACGTACCAGAATGAAATTGACAAAAATATTAAATCAATGAACTTTGTTTGAGGTAACTTATCTCATCTGGTAGATTAAAACAACTATATCGAAATATTTGTGGTCTGTTTTTCCAATACTTACGATCTATTCTTTGAATCATCGAAAGTCATCCACTCCTTCTCCGATTCTGAAAAAAAAACAATTAATAAAGTCAGAATAGACCTAATCTTCAACGTTTTTGATTGATTAGGAAAATTTGGTTGAAATATACCTGTAATAGAAACCGATTTTGATCTGATTTAGTAGCTTAAGAGAAGGATTCTTGCTGTGGTCTACCGCAACTCTCCGTCGTCTTCGTTGAACCGACGACGGAGGCGTCGTTTAGCAGGCGGCGAAGAAATTTCCGTCGGTTTTTTTCAGTGTCGATTTTGTAGGGTTTGGGGTTGTTTTGGTGGTATTGTAGTTGCAAATCTGGAGATTAGTCTTGGTAAGGAGTCGATAAGGTGTAGTAGTGTCCGATCGGCGGCGATTTAGAGTAGAAGACGCCGTTTCCGGCGGAGGAGATGAGCTAGGGTTTCCAAAATCGGCGCCGACAACTTCTATTCAGAAAAATGCTTATATAGGTTGTATAAAGTATTGTTTTAATCCTTAAGTGTGTGAATTAAAATTAATCTATAGTCTAATTAAATGAATTAATTCCCCACTAATCTGTTGTGTTTGGACTTATACGAATTGGGCATGCATTTTTTAATGTATGGGCCTAATTTATAAATCGTTTTGGGCTTATATATTTTTTCTATTTGGGTATGTTATTTAATGTGTTGGGTCATCTAATTGTGTGTTACTCTTTATTATTATTATTATTATATAATACTTTTGTTTAATATTTATATATAAATATCAAAATTATTTTTGTATTATAATTTTATTAATTTTTTATTTATTAGTTTATAGGTTAATTATAAAGTTTGTTGTATGTATTTTGTTCATAATTCATGTAATTAGTAATATCATTTTTAATGTTATTAAAATTATGTTTGAATTATTTTTTTAATTAAATGAAATTCTTTTTAATGTGTTCGGACATTTAATTTTGTATTATGAATATTTAATAAGTATGTATTTTTTTAATGTGTTGGGACATTTAATTGTGCATAAGGTATATTTATTAAGTTTTAAAAAAATCTTAATTATATTTATTTATTTATGTCTAATGTTGTCACATATAATACCATGATTAAGGGACTATGTGACAATGGTAGGCATACCGATGTTGGAGACTTATTTTATTGAATGAAATGGCCAATTCAACGATATCTTTGGATGTGCATACTTTCACTATATTGATCGATGCATATTGTAAGGAAGGGAAGATGGAAGAGGCTACAAATGTATTGGAAATTATGACGCAACAAAACATTTCTCCCGATGTGGTCATATATAGTACACTTATTGATGGATTTTGTATGAAAGGTGAAATAGATAGAGGAAAACAGTTACTTGATTCCATGGTAGAGATGGGCTTAAAGCCTGACATCGTTAGTTATAGCATCTTATTAAATGGATATTGCAAGAAGGGATGCGTTGATGATGCTTGGCTTCTTTTTCTTGAAATTCCTAGTAAAGGTTTGGTGCCTGATACACATACTTATACCACCATGATACATGGATTATTTAGTAAATATAGATTTGTTGAGGGCTGGAAACTTTTTAAGGATATGGAAGCCCAACAAGTATGTTGTCCTGACTTGCATACTTACACTACATTGTTGGATGTGCTGTGTAAGAATGGGGAGATGGATAAGGCTGTTTCATTGTTGCGCCTGATTGAAGATAAAGGATGTACCCCTAATATTGTAATTTACAACAGCTTATTGAATGGATATTGCAAAAAGGGCAGCGTCGATGAAGCTTGGCTTCTTTTTCTTGATATTCCCAATAAAGGCTTGGTGCGAGATAACTATACTTATACTACCATGATACATGGATTATTTAGTATAAATAAATTTGCCGAGGGCTGGAAACTTTTCGAGGATATGGAAGACCAACAACTGCGTCCTGATTTGCAAACTTACACTACATTGTTGGATGGGCTGTGTAGGAATAGGAGGATTAATGAGGCTGTTTCATTGTTGCGCCTGATTGAAGATAAAGGATTTACCCCTGACGTGTTCATTTACGGTGCTCTCATAAATGGATTATGCAAAATTGGAAAACATGGCATTGCGAGACATCTTTTCAATCAACTTCCGTCAAATGGTGTACAACCTGATGTTCATATATATAATATGATCATTGGTTCATTTTGTCAAGAAGGGTCTTTCGAGGAGGTAAAACGTTTGCTGGTAGAGATGGAGGTCCTAATCGTGTAACATACAATGTCATCATCAGGAGTCTGCTAAAGCAAAATGAGGTTCACAAGGCAGGATTATTCATGGATGAAATGTGTGAAAAGGGATTCTCAGCCGATTCTGCAACTTCTTCGATGCCAAATGTAGATGATTTTTTCCTCAAATTGATGAAGGACCTTGCACCAAAGGAAATTGTATCCTAGTCTTGATCTAGTGGAGGTTAGTGACTTTATTGCCATTCTTTATGGGAGTGATTGGGAGATATGTTACTTGAATATTGATATGACTCTTTAATATCTTCAACCTTTGATGTCACTTGACATCATACAAGCCCTCTTGCAATAAGCTTTGCATCTCAGTTTGTTATTAGGTTGAAACTTAATCTCCACTCTCTGCCCAATTGCATTTTCCTGTGCAACTCTCTTAAATTTGATTAAAATTTAAGAAACTCCATCCCAATCTCCAATTCTTGTTTGTTCATTCTACGTATCTATACTTCATCAGTCTCAGAACATGAAAATAACATATCCGAATCACCATTATCGCTGTCCTACAGAATCTTGGTTAGCAAAATCGACTTCTCCATCAATATTTGTCCTCTCAAAAAACCATCAAAATTATCATCTTGTAAGTCCTACAGTCAGAGTTAATATAAACACCATCTTTGTTGTTCTCACTTTCAGTATCATCATTTTTATTGTCATTATTTTCGATAAGTTGAACATCCATCTCTTTCTCTCCAATGTAGACATGCATAATCCTAGAATCACTAGTATTTCTCTCTTTGAAGTCATTAAAAGCAATTTTTTCAAACTGATTCAAATATAAATGATGGTTTGGTATACAAATATCCCAACATATTTGATGCATAACTGAATTCCACTACTATAAATTCAAAAACTTTTATTTCCATTAATATAATTAAATTAAATTAAATACACACAATAAAATTGAGCCTACAATGCGGCAGTTTCCTGCAAATATAGTTGAAAATTCGGCAGTTAAATGTACGTAATGAAATTTTCCCTCCGTACCCAAAGAATATGCACTTTTGGTTTGGCACGGTTTTAATCCAAAATTGGTAAAATTGAAGAATGAGTCTCACCTCATTAGAGTGAAAAGAGTTTCAAATTGGAAAGTGCATATTCTCGTGGGATGCACTAAAAAACAAAGAGTGCATATCCTTGTGGAACGGAAGAAATATATATTTTTTTAAAAATTTAAGGAAAGTTACAATGTCCCTATCACATGTTCATATAGGTCCAGGCGTTGAGCATCGATAACTTTGATTTTTTTCACAATTGTTACTATTCACAATTGAATTTTCAACAATTTGGCAAATTAATAGGAATATGTATGAATAATTTAAAATAATTACATGGGTCCTGTTATGTTGAGATTTTTTTAGCTTAATTGAGAATTGAGATCTATTTTCAGCCACACATCCACCAGAATTTCGAAATGTCAATAGCATGTATATTATGTCAACTAGTGGGTATTTTTGTCATTTAATTTATAAAATGGCAGAAAATTAAAAGTTGCATTTCAATTAGATTCAAAACACTTCGGCCTTCTCTAAAACTCTATGCAATTCTGCAAGTACTCTTATACAATTCTTCAAATCTTCAAAAATCAATCAAGCATTGTTATTAATCTCCTAATCCTAGACCTACAAAGTCAGTTTTCCACATCTCTAAGTGTTAATAATGAGAATCGAAGAACTAAATACAACAGAATCGGCCGAAACGCCGATGGTCCCCGGAAACACGCATCGGCGGTCAACGTCGGTACAACCAAAAACGGTGAAAAGACTTCTTCAGGTTAAGAAATTGATTCAAATTTTAAGTATATTGCTTCAATTTTAGTGTTATTAAACAAATCTGGATTTGTTTTCTTATGAATTCGATTTCTGCTGATTTTTTTTTGCTGATTCACAATGGAAGAAGCGGATGATGTGGAATCGAACATCGCCGCTGGAAATAAAGAAAAAAACAAGCATCTCCTTCCAGTTAAGGATTTGTTTAAATTTTTAAGTTTATTGACATTTTATACAATAGCTATTGACATAGATAATAAAATACTTGTGTTTTCTATAAACGGTATATACTTGTCATTGACATGATATTGTATATTGTTGACATAGTGTATGCTTGTTTGGATGGATGTTGATATAGTGTATACTTATTAGAATCGCTGTTGGCATAGTTATATTGACATTATGAAATTTAATTATTGATTGTGCTTACTGTATATGGGATATACTTGTTGTTGACATTGATTTATTATATAATTTATCTATTGACATAACTTTAGTACTCCCTCCGTCCCGCTTTAGCAGTCTCATTGACTTTTCTGCACCTGTTTTATAAAAATGATAATAAATAGTTAAAGTGGAGAAATATTAAAGTAAAAAAGAGAATAATATAGAGAAGAGTTTTATCTACATTATTCTCCTTTTTACTTTATTATTTCTCCACTTTAACTATTTATTATCATTTTTACAAAACGAGTGCAGAAAAGTCAATGGGACTGCTAAATGGGGACGGAGGGAGTAATATAATGCACTTGCTGTGAACAGGGGATACTTGCTATTCACAATATCATTGTGTTTAATTGATATTGATTTATTATGCATGATTTTAAATCAAAAAGAGAAATATCTAAGCGAACTAGGTATACTACAATATCTCAGAAAGATTTAAAGATTGTTGACATTAGCAGCAAAAGAAAAATTGACAAGGACACTTGTGTAGATCAAACAAAAAAATCAAAAAAACAAAAGAAAATTGTAGAGGAAATAGGAATAAACAGTGAAGATGAGGATGAAAAACAGAATGAGTGCTGAAAATTTATCTCATAGATTTCTAGTGAAAAGAAAGCCGCAGTTTTTTGTTGATGCCATGAGCAAACTGAACGAGACATAGATGAATGCTTTTAATGCTTTTGATCACTGGAAAAAAATCTGACTCAATAGTTACTGCTGAAAAAGAAAAGGAAACACTTGAATATTTGACTAAATTTTCGAATTTCAAATTGAGAGATTGCTTTGATAGAGTAAGTACATCATTTTGTTTACATATGTTTCTCTAAGTTGACATTACATTATTCCTACAGTTTAGATATTAACATTGTAGAACTAATTTAGAAGCAGGATGAAGAAGATAGAAACATAGAAAATTTCCCTACATCGCCAATCTGTGATTCTAAAGGGATGAGCCAGATCCTGTCTTTTGTTATTTAGAATTAATTCAAATTAATTTGATATTCCTTTTTTTTCTATTAATTAACACACTTAATATCTCTTTCTTAAACTCCGTGCCAAATAGTTTCGCCTTAACTGTGAGGGAACGGAGGAAGTAATAATAAATGCTTATACATAGTAACTATTTTTAGTTTGTAATATTTAATCAGTTTTAAAAATACACAAGAAATTACAAAATGCAATAAAAGAACTAATTTTATGCGTAGTCTAGCAATTCACTTATGAAATAGGCTTAGATAGAGCAGGGTCAAGATTTATCGATAGATATTCAGTCCAACCCAACTTGCTTACATAAAAAATAATACTCCCTCCGTCCTCGAATATTTGACACGGTTTAACCCGGCACGGGTTTTAAGAAATGTAATGGAAAGTGTGTTGAAAAAGTTGGTGGGATGTGGGTCCTACTTTTAAAGTATTAGTTTGTTATGACAAATAGGGCAATTGTGAATCGAGAAACAAAAGAACGTAAATAGACACAGAATTTACGTGGTTCACCAACGTTGTGTTGGCTACGACCACGGGCATAAACGGAGAACAAATTGTATTATGACTGCGGTTTTCAGATACAAATTTATGTGCTCTACTCCCATATATATAGACACACATTAGACAGACTGGGCCTAGGAAACATAATCCTATCCCAATTAGGAAACCTAATCCTATACAAATTCAAGGCATACTAACAAATCTCCACCTTGACTTGAATTCTCCCTTGCAGACGCATCATCATAACACCAGACGAACAAACTTCTCCATTCTTGCCTCAGATTTGCCCTCTACGGGCAACTAACAGCTCATGACACTAAGCAAGTCCAAACAATGTTGGAACTTGCTCTGCGGGACTGACTTGGTGAACATATCAGCAGGATTATCAGCAGTACCTACTTTCTTCACCTCAATTCTCTTCTCATCTCTTAGAAAATGATACCTCACATCAATATGCTTAGTCCTTTCATGATGGACTTGATCCTTGGCTAAACAAATAGCGCTCTGACTGTCACAGAACACAACAGCTTGATCTTGATGTAAACCAAGATCACCAACTAGCCCTTGCAACCATATTCCCTCTTTAGCAGCTTCTGTCAATGCCATATACTCTGCTTCAGTAGTAGACAAAGTAACTGCAGCCTGCAAAGTTGCTTTCCAACTAACAACAGAACCACTAAGAGTGAAAACATAACCGGTCATAGATCTTCTACTATCGACATCTCCAGCGTAGTCAGAATCAGAATAACCAGTCACTAAACAGTGAGTATCACCTCCATAAATGAGACCAACATCAGACGTACCTCTCAAGTAACGAAAAATCCTCTTCACAGCCTGCCAGTGCTCCTTTCCAGGATTTCCCATGAACCTGCTAACAACGCTGACAGCATGCGCTATATCTGGCCTAGTACAGACCATGGCGTACATCAAACTCCCTACCGCATTAGAGTACGGGACTCGAGACATGTACTCCTCCTCAACTTCGGATTTCGGTGCAAGATCAGATGACAAATGAATGTTAATGGCACTTGGAGTATCAATAGCCTTAGATGCAGACATGCCAAATCTTGACAAAATCTTCTCAATGTAGCTCTTCTGTGACAGAGAAAGCTTCTTCTTTTCTCTATCTCTAGAAATCTCCATGCCCAGAATTTTCTTCGCAACACCCAAATCCTTCATATCAAACTCAACACTAAGCTGAGCTTTCAACTTCTGTACTTCAGACTTCGACTTCGCACCTATGAGCATATCATCCACATATAGAACAAGATAGACCATAGAACCATCGTCAGCTTTGTTGTGATAGACACAACAATCATACGGACTCCTGTTGAATCCCAGCTTGATCATGTAACTGTCAGACCTCTTATTACCACTGCCTCGGAGACTGCTTTAGTCCATACAAGGACTTCTTCAACTTGCACACATAATCCTCCTTGCCCGGAACCACAAATCCCTCTGGCTGAGTCATGTAGATATCCTCCTCAAGCAATCCGTGTAGGAAAGCCGTCTTCACATCTAGTTGCTCAAGCTCCAAATCATAATGTGCAACTATCGCAAGTAACACTCTGATGGAAGTATGTCTGACCACTGGTGAGAATATCTCATTATAGTCAACCCCCTCCTTTTGCGTGAACCCTCTTGCAACTAGACGAGCCTTGTATCTAATGCCCTCATCTGGTGTAGTGCCTTCCTTCTTCTTGAAAATCCATTTGCAAGTAACAATCTTTCTCCCCTTAGGCCGTGGAACCAATTCCCAAGTCAGGTTCTTCAAAAGTGATTCTATCTCTTCTTGCATTGCAGTGAGCCACTTGACAGAGATGATATGACGCTCATAAGTGTTGAAATACTCCATGTGAGGACAGAGATGATATGACGCTCCAGAATCCAAAATCCACACATCATTACAGTGTGGCTGTTCATCCGCAACCAAGGCCAATTCTTCTTCCGAATTTGTGTCATCAGCTTCTGCCACAGTCGCAGAACCGTTAGCATCTTCCTTCTTGCCCAATTTCTTCTTTATCCTTGGACAATCAGCCTTCCAATGCCCTGGTTCTTTACAATATCTGCAGATGTCATCTGGCTTAGGGCCTTTAGGACCTTTTGAACCTTTTGAGTTCTGCTTCTTCTGTCCGAATTTCTTCTGTCCTTTACCCGTAACAGATAATCCCGATGGCAGATCTTCTGTGGCTGAACTCGTTGCCTGTTGACGATCCTCTCTGATGTGGAGAGCAGATCGAACATCCTCCAACGAAAGAGTTTCCTTTCCAGTCATAAAAGACTCAACAAAATTTTCGTAAGATTCAGGCAGAGACACAAGCAAAATTAAAGCAGCATCCTCGTCTTCTACTTTAACTTCAACATTACGCAAATCTAGCAAAATTTTATTCAAATTTTCCAGATGATCCCGAAGGGGCGTACCTTCCTGCATGCGTAACCGAAACAAACGTTGCTTCAAGAGCAACTTGTTGGTTAGAGACTTCGTCATGTATAGACTCTCCAACTTCGCCCAAAGAGCAGCAGCCGTCTCCTGATCCGCAACTTCGATGATAACATCGTCAGACAGGCTCAATATGATGGTCGAGTGGGCCTTTTCGTCTAGGGTTGTCCACTCCTTATCATCCTCCGTAGCCTTCTTTGTTTTGAGCGGCTCCCACAAACCCTGCTGCTTCAGCAGAGATCGCATCTTGATCTGCCATAAACCAAAACTATTTCTCCCGGTGAATTTGTCAACCTTCACGTTCAGAGCAGACATCTCGATTTACCAGACAAAACCCTCGCAGCGGAATTCAAAACCCTAGTTCGAAAACCAAGGCTCTAGATACCAGTTTGTTATGACAAATAGGGCAATTGTGAATCGAGAAACAAAAGAACGTAAATAGACACAGAATTTACGTGGTTCACCAACGTTGTGTTGGCTACGTCCACGGGCAAAAACGGAGAACAAATTGTATTATGACTACGGTTTTCAGATACAGATTGGATC
>NW_025952279.1:0-2135 GCF_023119035.1 Salvia hispanica | reverse complement strand
AATGTGACGCCCCGGAATTTCGTTCCTTTCTTTCGAGATAAATCGGATTTAGTAGCTAATTAATTTCCCTTGAAAAAGTCGTGTAATCATAGTTTTTTGTTGTAGATTTCGACTTTTGGAACAAAACAAGCATTCTCGTTTGGGAGAGATAAAGTTCAAGGATAAAAGTAAAAAAAACTATGCTTTTATTTGATAGTTATTTGAGGAATAAAATACATGGATGATGGAAATAGTACATGCCTACAAGTGTGATAAAATCAACATGCACCTATTCTACACTATCTATCCTACTTCTTTAATTCTCAAGTTTGGAAGCAAACTAAATTGGGGATAGAACCAAATGAGCTCAAGAGGAGCATCTTCTTTCTTTCCCTCTCATTCTTATTCTCGATTTTGCTCCCCTCCACAAGCTCCAAGAATGCCTTCATGTACCTACAAAGTTTACACCAAATTGGGGTTAGAAAGTGACACACAAGTAAAGAGAGAGGGAAGCACAAGCTAAATAAGAGATGGAGCAAGTAGGTGAATAGTGCAGCTAGAAGAGCTACAAGATAGAGCATGAGGTAAGCCAAATTTTGTCACCACTTCATCTAACATCAAAAGAGATTCAAGACAAAGAAGGCATAGGAGAAAGAGCTCCTACACAAGCCCAAAGTAGAAGATGAGTCAAACTCTCATCTCCCCGTCGATCAAGGCCGAGAAATCAGCCAAGAAGATCAGCCACAATCACCAAAACGGCAAGAATCTCACAATCATCAAGCTCGAAAGAGAAAGAGCTAGCAACCCCAAAATAGGAGCCTTTGCTTCCAAGTCTCAAACATAGATTCCAATAGCTTAGCACTATATAGGAGCCATCTCCCTTCACCTCCGCCACCCCACTACTCGACACCGCCAACCACACACGACACCAAGCGCGGGGCGGCGAAGAGGAGAGGAAGGAGTGGCGAGTGGCGAGGGCGAAAACCGCCACCACCGATACAAGTTCAGCAAGTGAGGTAAACAACCTCAACACCAACATCTCCATCGCATCATGTAGAACAACAAATAGCTAGAACAAGAACTTAGAGATTTCCATAAGATCCTCACACACAAGTAGCAAATCTTAAGTATCGAGTTTGGAACTCAAGAGCCTAGAGCTTATACGAAATAGAGATAACCACATTGCTGCCCTCCCTATGAATTCAGTGGCATAGTATCATAAGCAAGAACTTAGCAAGATTTCAGTTTGAGCAACATAATAACAGTAAGCTTCACCAATGCTCCACCCCGAAAAACACAAATAAGCGACGGCCAAGAACAATAACAACGCCGGTGAGGCGCGATCCCGCCGAGAGGAAAGGAGACGCGGTGCGAATTCGAGAGAGAAGGCGGAGCCGGTGTAACTCCGGTGACGCGGAGAGGCGGTGATTCGTCGGAATAGCAGCGATTCCACCGGAGAGTAAAGGCGCCGCCTCTGATTTTTTTAATTTAGGGATTTGTTTTGGGAATTAAGAGAAGAAGGAGAGAGCTCCGGCGACGCCGAAGATGGCGATCGCCGGAGAGGTCGCGAGGAAGAGACGGGGGCGGTTGAGTTCCGCCGAGAGAAGAAGGGAGAGAAGGAGGCACCGCCCTTTCTTCTCCAAGCTGAGTTTCCCCAATTTGCATTTTGAGAAATGTAGGAGAGAGAGAGAGTTGACCGATGGGTGGAAGGGAGTATAGAAATTGGACCTTGAATTAATGTGTTTGGGCCTTAGTAATTGATGAAGAGGTTGGACCCAGGAACATAATAAAGAAATTGGGCCATCCTAAGCTAGTAAGGAGTGTTGGGCTCTAGCATTTAATTAGTAAATGGGGCCAAGGATTTAATTATGAGAAGTTGGAATTAAATTAAGGATATTGAGATGGAGCTCGAAGGTCGAGGAATAAATTTCCAAATAATTTATTTAGATTCCGGAAAAATAAAGTAGTAAAGTGGGAGACGCAAAAGCCGACCGGCGTCGCCCCGCGACGCCATGGGCGGCCTTAAGGAAATTTCGAAGAAGAAGGAATTTAAGAAAGGAATTTAGAAGAGACTTTCCAAGAATTCCCTACTCTTGTAAATAAGGACCGAGTAATTATTTTAGAGAAAGTAGAATTTCTCCAAAGATAGTAAAGAG
>NW_025952278.1:0-35115 GCF_023119035.1 Salvia hispanica | reverse complement strand
TGAAGGGTATCCATCGGGTTTGGATCCCGGGTGTCGATTGAAATCCATAGATCCTGAAGTTTTGCCATAAATTTTCTAATGACAGATTTCCTTGTTTCAAACTGTATGCTTGTCTTGCAGGTCTGAAATTTGGAACTGATGGGCCCAGTTTCCGTACGTAGGTGTCCAGACTTTCCCATAAGTCCTGTGCTGTTGCGTATTGGGATACCTCGTTCACGAGGCTGGCTTCGATGTTGCTTATAATCCAGTTGAAGCAACAATCATCTCGTTCTCCATCATCGAAGTGTGGTCAGTCGGTGGAGGGGGTCTGTAACTCCGGATATGTGGGGCGCCAGCCCTTTTCCACCGATGGCTCGTCTCATCAGTTTTACCCATAGGTGGTAATTATCCCCATTGAGTTTGTCCGTCGGCGCACCTCGCCTATCGATTCCGGACGAAGGTTGATGGTTGGAGGTTTTCTGAGACACATTTAGTCTCATAAATTCAGCAATTGCTTGGCTGAAAAAGTTATTGATCGGTTGTTGTGAGGGTTTCAGATTCAGAATCTGACATTTTGTTGCTTGTTTTTTTCATGTTTCAAAAGGTGAGGAAGGTACTCCGAGCTGTAAATATTTTTCTGAGTCTCAAGCCCGAATAAACCTGCTCGATACCATCTTAAAGATGGTAATCGAGAGAGAAGCGAGATGGCTATACATATTGAGAGAGTTTGGGAGTAGAAGAAGATTGAAGATTTGTATTTTTGTGTTATGTTTTCAACGTTTTACACCCTCTTATATAGGGAAGAGGGTGTCCCAATTATGGAAAACATATCAACCTATTCCCAGGATACAATATTTTCACATATTCCTAGTCAATCAATTATTCTCCAAATCTTCTCCTTCTATCGTTGATTCCTCCTTTAATTCCATTGATTTTGTTTGACAGTGATCAGCGTAACGCTGGTTAATGTCAAGAACACGGAAAGGAGAAGGAAGAGAAAGAGGTCTCCATTAGTTTCTTGAATCTTTGAAAGCTCGATGAAGATGAAGATGAAGATGAAGATGAAGATGAAAACGAAGAGGATCATTTAATTTTGAAATTTGGTTAGTGGAAACAAAAGAAAAAGCAATCTACTTTCCTAAAGCATCTTTGTGTACACATTATCTTTAAACAAACTACTTTTAGTCTTTTAGCGTATGTCCCACAAGCATTATATCTTTGTTATGTTCCTTTATCACAATATCAGTAAATCTATTTTACTTATTTCTTCTGTTGACCTGCATAAATTTTAGCTTTGATAAATAGGTATCAGTTAATTTTATTCCTCGACCAATTTTCTGCACCAAAAAGTACAATTGCCATCCAAAGTGGATGAAATGATGTCGTTTCAATCAGATGGAAGATAAAATATTAACTTCCATCTTATTGCAACACGTCGTTTCATGAAAAAAGCTAGTATATCTCATAAGACAATAATAGTAAACCAGGCTACATGGTTAAATTTGGATATACTCGTATTAGAGAGTTGATCTGCTACATTGTACCAAAAAAAAGCATTTAGCAGCAGCACGAAGTCTGAGCATATTAGAGCATAAACATAAAGAAAAGATACTACCTACATTAAGTGTAAACCTCATAGTTCTGCGGAGATCAGTCCAACAAGAAGAAGCTTCGCGGTCAGAACGAATATAAGTCTTCCATTCCAAAATTTCTCAGGGATAGAAAGCTTGAGGTGTGGAGAATCGCATCTACACGAGATTGATTTCCACCCCGAGCATCAAACATCTCAATCTTCTGTCAAGATTTCATCTTGCCATTGTAGTAGAACAGCGGGGACTCATCACATTTCATCAAGATGCCACCTTTTTTAAAAACCCTTTAAATGGGGGAAACAACACGTAATCTCCACAAAGCTTGGCATCTTTGTTGATGACATTTTCCCTTTGTCCAAGATTTCCCCACCCCATTTTCCCCTCATCACCCAGATGACGTTTTTTCCTTGGATGAATTATCACATAAGCATGACGACCCCCCAAAAACCACAAGCTCCCATACCCTCCTTTTGTCAGAGGAGGATGGGGAAGGTGCTGAAACGTTTTGTTTCAAGATCAAAGCAAGAAATTTTTGATGGGGCTTTTGTATCTAAACCCCCAGTGAAGATTACCGTTAAAAATACCCCTTAGCTGAACCCTCAAACGCTTCAGCATGAGGGGAAAAAAAACCCTTTGGGGACCAAACTGTAGATTATGGTGCTCAAAGGGCAAAGGGTGTCTTCAAATTGAAAATTTTCGTAGACCGAACCACAGCCAACCCCGGGGCTGATTTAGAAAGTGGCTTGACAAACTCGCGAGAGTTGAGTAACTCGAGCCCTGACTTGCAAACACACTTGCAACTAATAACATCTCTGGCGGAGAGCCGTGAGAGGATATCAATCGTGTTTTCTGTCGGTAAATTCACGAAGAATCCTCTCGTCATTTCTCTACCTTAAAGAACAGACAGTCGTATTACAATGTTAATCAAAGAAATCAACATCATGTTCGATATCATATCAATTTCTAACTTCAAATTGATTCTATCTGCTAAGAGTGGTGAATACCATATTAAAATTGGGGGTAATGAGCAGCCCTAATTGGTGAATACATAATCTGAAAATGACAAAGCTAACAAAGCTTACTTCTCTCAGATGGGGAAAGGTAACAGAAATCACACACACAAACACACTGCTTCGATAAGATGCGGGAGCTTGAATACCTCTTTGTACTGAAAATGACGGTGAATGAATAGTGGCGCTACACAAATGGTGGATCTGGATTTTAAAGAAAAACAGAAATTGATATGATATTCGGACATAATAAACCGAAATATGGAAATTATAGAAACTTATTTGGCGGCGGAAGGACGGCGAGGGAGGAAGCAAGGCCGCTGGACTACGGTGGCGCAGCGACGGAGCGGTTTTATAAAAGAGTGATTTTAGAGCATCTCCAATGGTGCATAGGCCGCAATAGGCCAACAATAGGCTAGCATTCTCTCCCCGCCATCGCCAACACTAAAAATCCACCTGCCACATCGTATTTAGGCCGCCATAGCCAGCCGCAATAAAAATAATTCAAAATATACTACATTTACGGAATTAAAATTACGATTAAAATACGGAATTAAATTTACGAGACATATACGGGAAAATTAATCCATTCCATTAAAAAAAGTACAAAGTTTTAAAAAAAACTACATGATTTTTTTTTAAAAAAGGCTCAACACACGAGCCCCGCCACTTCTACTCCTCATCGCCTGTCGCTGCGTCCTGCCGTCGCCGTCGCCGTCGTCCTGCCGTCCCGCGTCGCCGTCGTCCTTGCCGCGCGCGCTGCGCCACCACCCGTGGTATCGAGCCCACGTCGAACCCGCTAGCCGTGCCCTCGCGATTTCCAAATCAACCCGCATGCTCTCGAGCATCGAGTGAAGAAACATCTTCTCCGTGGGGACAGTGGCGCTTCCAATCTTGGAAGACCTTGACATCGATCCGCGTATGGTTACGCGAATGGAGAGTGTACTCGAGTGGGGCGGGTGGGAGGGCGGAGGACCGGACCTCGCAGGGCGATGGGATCCGCCCCTCGCGCCGTTGCGCCCGCTTATGTCCAACCGGGCGGGGGCG
Organism: Salvia hispanica; assembly: GCF_023119035.1. Taxonomy (NCBI): domain Eukaryota; kingdom Viridiplantae; phylum Streptophyta; class Magnoliopsida; order Lamiales; family Lamiaceae; genus Salvia; species Salvia hispanica. The sequence goes on along the minus strand of NW_025952278.1, from coordinate 31,487 downwards.
ACCAGGAAATGAAGGAGGGGATGGAAACTCCTCGAGCATCCGGGGAGGTCGTGGGATCCGCCCGCTGCTGCCGCCTGTAGTCGCCGCTATAGTTCGGTCTCGCTTCTTCGGCCACCCAGCGGCGCCTCGCCGAACTTCTCGGAGTCCTTCGACAAGAAGCACTCCGAAGGTGAACTCCTTATACTTCCTCGCCAAGGGAACCGACTCTGCTATCCTCCGGGCGTTGTCCTCATTCCGCCCACTCATCGGAGCGACGGAGGGCGTTGGCGTACAACGCAAAACAGCCCACCGCGGCCCTGGTGCGCTCCCCACCCCTTCCCGGACCTCCTCCCGCTAAAGTCCTTCCGTGCGGGCAAGTCTTCCCATAGCAGCTCGATCTTCGCCACATGTTGACGACCGTGGTTGTTCGCAACCAGCGGATCGTCGCACACCCTCCAACCACCCCCCGCACCCCGGCGTACTCATCCTCTGTCCACTTCCTCCGGCCGTGGGTGTCGTCCAACGCGGCTGCGATGACTCGCGACCGCCTTGGCCTTCCCTCGTCTTCTTCTTCGGCGCGGCCCGCTCGCTGAACGGAGTATCCGGATCCCGAGATCGATCCATATCATGCAATGACAAGGTCATCGCCAGTGACTACGCGTCTCCACGGGTCGACGTGTGAGACGGCCGTCAAAAATCAAGCGAGGAGACGATATACCGTGTCCTCCCGGTGACCCCGATCCCTCCTCGCATCCCCGGATGCATACGCTCTGCATCCCTCCTGCATCCCGCCCGCCACATCATCCACTCGCCGACCGCCTTGGCCTTCCCTCGCTTCTTCTTCGCGGCCTGCTCGCTGAACGGAGTATCCGGATCCCCGAGATCGATCCCCATATCATGCAATGACAGAAGGTCATCGCCAGTCTCCACTCGGGTCGACGTGTGAGACGAGCCGTCAAAAATCAAACGAGGGACGATATACCATGTCCCTCCCGGTGACCCCGATCCCCGCATCCGGGATGCATCACGTGCCGCATCCCCGTGCATCCCGCCCCCTACTATCATCCCCATCATCAGCTGCGCCAGCATTCTTGCTGCATCCGGGGCATCCCCCACCAGGGCGATGCTGCCCATCGCCGCTCCCCGCCCGCCTGCGCATCCCCGCGCATACCGTTCTCCCGCACTCCTCTCCGACGCACGGCCATCATCCCCATCATCTCGATTCCAAGGGATGTTAAACCCCGAGCCCATCGCCCCATCCAGATCCCACAGGACCGTGGAGAGTCGAGATCAACTCGTCACTGGAATGGACTCGTTGTTGTGATCCATCGCTCGATGATGCTCTTGTACGAAAGTTAGAGAGAGAAACTCGTTAAAACAAGTGGTCGCAAATGAAATGAAACGAAAATCGCGTTTATATAGGTTTTTTTAAAAAAAAAAAAAAAACAAAAACAAAATCGGCGCGCGATGCTGGCGCAGCGACGCCAGCCCGCACGCGGTCTCGCGCGACTCCAATGGTTCGGCTAGCCGATCGGCCACATGGCATTTGAATCGCTAGCCGGTAGCTAGAACCATTGGAGATGCTCTTATAAGATGCAAAATATAAGAGAGAATTACGTATACTTAATGCTACTCCGTATTAATTAATTAAATTAATAAAAATAGATCAAACATAATTATTCCTACACAAAAGGGGTAAAAATTGATACTAGTACAATTTTATTTCCACAATAGTTAATGCAATTGGGCATTGCTCCATACCACTAGTGCCAATAGTACCATGAATTTCAATTCTTATTTTTAATCCAGATCACACCATTTCATTTTAATTCATCGGATATATTCTAAAATCAAAGAAAAAAATATCCATATTCATACCTTAGCATTTAATATAAAAACCAAAATAAAAAAATAATAATGTAATTTGCTTGATAATTTTAGAGCCTGTAAATTTAAATCTAAGTATTCATATAAATTCATTTTTTTAAAAATATTACTCCCTTTAATGCTATTAGAAGTCTTAATTTTAACTCATGAATTTTAAAAAATTATTTAATTTTATAATTGAAAATGATTGTAAAAGTTAATGAAACGCGAGTCATCGTTTTATACGTCGATTTGACCTTTTGATACTAAATTTGGTTTTTTATTAAATGCAGAATAGCTTATTTATTCATGGTATCAAAATACACCCAATTTTACAAAGGACAAAGGTTAAAAATAAAACCCTAATTATTATTCACATAAATAAACGTCATTTCTCGCCGCTTCTCTCCACTAATGGAGCTGCATTCTTCCAAATTCCGCGCGATATCACCACCAACATCTTCTCATGCCTTCCTCATTCCGACCACAAGGTAACGCCAAATGCGTTTGAAATGTTGGAATAATTGTTTCGAACAATTACCCAAAGCTCTCTATGATGATTAACCGAGAACGACTTGAGAAGGAGCATAAACTGTAGCCAGATGCATCTTGATTCATAACGAATTGAAAGGCGAATTAGTAGCTTTGCAAATAAGCATGATCTTCCAAACGATCGTAGACATTCTTCTACATCATCACGAGAGAATACAGAGATATCGAATGTTCTTCTGATCGCTTGGGACCATAACCCTAGCTTATATTTATATTAATATAAACCCCTTTTATTTTCTATTCGTCCCTCATTAAATAGAAAATCACTTTATGGTATCTACACTTATTTCCATAACAATTAAATACACTTTAGCCCAAACTTTACCCACAGATCACTTTAATCGGGGTAACTGAAAGATGTGCCTATACACATTAAATTACCATAGCGGAAGCCCAAATTTCTAACAATCTCCCACTTGGGCAACACATGACACCAAATAAATGTGTACAAACCGAATGAGCGCTCAAAAGTGCTATCACATACAGATTTCCGAACAATCTAAGATCAACCATATCGACATAACTAAAGTGGGCACACCATATTTTTTACGATTAAACCCATCAAGAATCACATATGCAAATATAATCAACAACAGATCACTTATGGAGGTAACATGAAAATTTCATGCAAGGTGATCATACATGCCTATTTCCAACCGGTCCTCCCAATCGAGATCAAACCAAAAATAACGGATGAAAACATAATACTTTATTTCTCAGAATAATATGAGTTTTATAACTACATGTTCAAAACATAATGTAGAGCAATAACCAAAACTACTCCCACTAAACGGAAGTATCCTTAAACAACATAACACCCATTTGGGCTACATGCCCATGAAAGACCCGTAATAGTCCCTTTAATAATTGGATTTGTAATCATCAAATCCATTCCCTTATGCTCTATATGCATTTGTCCATTCTGAACTTTTACTTGCAACCAAGAACTATGACATAAAGATAGCTCTTGTTGTTTAGAATATAACATCATAGAAAGTTATTGTCACAACATAACTTAAACTATTTCAATACCTTCAAGATGTTCTAAATGGATAAAATTTCATAAATATATTCAATAACTAGATGTTCCAAAACAAGTTACTGATCTTCAAGTATTTGCGTAAGTGAGTTACAAGTGTTTGCTCAGCACTTCTCCACGAGAATGGGTCTACAGCCAATAGACACACGTAACCTGGGATCCTTTACGTATTGGCATCTAACAAAATCATAATCAAAATGCCCAGATCTTCTCCAAATGATCTCAACATTTTCTCAGATGCTGAAGACATGTAATACTTAGTTCTCTGTAAATATCTCATAACCCGTTTTGCTGCTTCCTAATGATCCATATTGGGTTATTCAGATATTTGCCCAACATATAAACAATTAAACCAAATTGGGTCTAATACACACTTAAACACACATTAGGAAATTATTTCGTCCCGATTCCAAATACAAAAGAGGCTTCCCCAAGATCTTTCATATCAAATTCTTCGAGAAAATCTTGGTGTTAGTGCAACATATCCTTATCAAAGTTATTTCTTTCGATTCCAAATACAAAAGAAGATGCATTTGCTCCCATCAACTTCATGGATACACACAACCATCAATAGCATTCTTTCTAAATCCAAATGAAAGAACTACTTCATAAAATTTGTGGTACCATTGACGAGAGTCTTAATTGATGTTGTTGAGATCAATTTTAAATGATATCATCCGTGATTTAGATCGAATGTTTACAACAATATCATCTTCAGGTTCTTAATATGCTTCTTCATCAATGATAGTAATTGATACCCGATCATTGTCGTAATGCAGAGTGTCTATAGCTGCATTCTCCTCAAAAGTAATGTTTTAACACATTCTTCCTCCCAAACTCAACATCCTCAAGGAATACTATATTTCTTTGGCCCCAAAAATTACCTCATGGGATCATAAAATTTAAAACCCCTAAATTTTCTTCACAAAGACTAAAGAGAATATATGCTGCGCCTTTAATGCTTCTCCCTAAATAACGCGATGCGAAGAATGCATAAATCATACTCCTTCTCACATATCTTTAAGAGTTTTATTTCGTCTTTTTAGCTACACCTCACTCATGCTAGGCGCATCCCGCATGGTGTACAAAACGACGATCCCACACTCTTCCAAATAGAAGGCTAAAATGTATTTCCGATATCACCACCCGAGCTATTTTTGTCGTAAGATTTGCCACCACGGCCGTATTCTACTTTCTTAATGCCTTTGTTGAGTTGAAGCTCAACATCAACCCCTTCAATATTTTGAACTTGCTCCAAAGCCTCAAACTTTTAATAAACATTAAATGTAGTGCCCAAACAATATTCATTTGTGAATGATATAAAATATTGTTGGATCATCCAAAAACCGGGCGAATGAACCACAAATGTCCATATATCAATTCTAAAATGTATAGCTCTCATTGGCACCCACTTTTGGTGCTCGTCCGCTTTCCTTCGATACATTAAACACACAAATCAAGTTCTAAAAGATAAGTGTATTCAATAACATATGACACAAGTCTCACACCCTTTTATTTTGAGATATAACCAAAACACTCAGGTCATAAATCAACCAAATTCTAATTATTTAATTTGCTTAGTCCCTTTGATTCAACATGTAAAGCTTCCTCAATATGAAAGAATATAATCCCAGCATACAAAGATTGTTATATGCACTTAAGGAAACAGCTTCCCACAATACTAGGAATTATTCAAGGAAGAACTTTAATATTTCGAATGTACAAGAGAAACCAAATTTGTCCAAAGTTGTAAATGGGGGAATCAAATTTTGTCTAAAGACAAGACAATAAAGATCCTTCAAAGAAAGTTAATAATTCCAAATTTTTAATAACAATCTACAATGCAATAGTCTCTACTTCCACCGATTTGTCATGTCCCACATAGATGTATCTTTCACCATCAATTGACTTTCGCAGTTTCAGATACCAGACCGAGATAACCTTATGTGAGAGTAGCACTCAGAACCTACCCACTAAATATCATTAGAGACTAAATCCAAATTAACTTTAGAACAAACCAAAACAAGAATTGTAACTTCCTTTGCACGCCATACGTGATATTTACAATTCTTCTTTTATATCCATGTTTACCCAATAAAAGAAACAACTATCATTATCTTTATGTTGTTTCTTTTGTGATCAACCCTTATCCATAAAGTAGTGATTCTCAATACACTCTTAATGCCCTTTACTTTATTTCGAGATATCACTGCATTTGCAACACCAAATGCACATACAAGTCTTTAGAATTCAAGCTTAATTGAAGCTAACGTGAGTACATTTTCATAATGTGCTCCTTATGTAGCCCTTGGTTATATACTTTATTGAGATCAATCACGCTTGTCTCAACCTTATCGTTTTTCATAAAACGTTCCTTATATCAAGGTATTCACTATCCTGATACTCTAGACGCAGCATTCAAAAGCTTCCGGGATGCTAAACCTAATGATCAAGCATTTCTATTAATAATTCGGGAGTATTCCTACTTCTCAGTTTCTCCTTAGATATAAGCACTACCGCCCAGTAGAAAGAAGCCGCTTTCAATCCTGCCGTAATCCATCCATGCAAACTCCGAGCAATCAAAAATATAATCTTCGCAATCCCAAAATTTGACCCATTCAACACCGGCATATTGTTCATGTTTCTGAAGAACCGTTGTGAAGCAGTACATCATAACTGAACAGAACAAACCAAATAAATTATCATGCTCACATCATAAAATTCAAATAAAATGGTAACATCTCGAGGTACCGACACAATATTCATACCAAGCCTCGACGTGAATATGAACTTGTAAGTGGTAACTCTATGTGAAGGATCAAACACCGACAATAAGATCATGTCAAGTAATGTCCACCTTTGGGCATCACAATTACTTACACAAAACTCGGATAATTGTCACCCATTTATCACGATACGTATTTATCTCGCATAAATAATACCCTTCCTCAGTACTATCCGCATTAAAAATACACACATCACCGCCCTAATATTCGCACAGTTAGTCTAGACAAGAGAGGTTATTTTTGCAACGCTCGTTTCGACTAATCTACTTTGAACATTAGCAAAACACACAGGTTCGAGCACAACAAACCTACATCAAGTCTTTTGACAGTAATGTGAACTTGCAAGTGGCACCTCCTTATAGTGATCAAACACTGACAATAAAATCATGTCAAATAGTGTCCACCTTTGGGCATCACACTACTTTACACGAAAATCGAATAATCAGGCCACGTATTTATCACCAAAGATATGCCAGATATTTCGGGTGCCAAATATTAATCTTCCTAAACGACTAATATCCGCATTAAAATACACACATCAATAAAAGGAACATGAGATGCACCAAAATTATTGAATTTAAAATTTTGTAAAACTGATACAAACGCTAAAGTAAGTCGTTGATAATTTTCCGAATACAACGTGCGCCAACGAGTCACCGGGTCGCGCACTCCGCGAACTTAGCAAGTCGTCAATCCCGATACCAACCCTATAGCTCCCCGACAAATCGCAAATTGCTAACTCTTAATGGGATTCCATATAATTTTTCCAAATCCAATTTTCACTAAAATCGACAAAATCCAAATTTTGATGTTTCCAAGAACGTAACCAACGAACATAACAACAAAAAAAACAACATCAAAATAGCCAAACAAATTCATAAAGCTCGATACCACTTGTTGGAATAATTGTTTGAAAAATTACGTAAAGCTCTCTATGATGATTAACCGAGAACGACGAGAAGGAACATAAACCGTGAGCGAGCGTACCTTGATTCATAACGAATTGAAGGCGAATTGTTTTGCAGGCTATGGATCTTCCAAACGATCGAGACATTCTTCGAATAGTCGCGAGAGAATACAGAGATATCGAATGTTCTTTTGACGTCTGGGACCATAACCCTAGCTTATATTTATATTAAATATAAACCCTTTATTTTCTATTCGGTCCCTCATCAAATAGAAAATCACTTTTCCGTATCCGCACTTATTTCCATAACAATTAAATACACTTTAGCCCAAACTTTAATCTTTAATAGATCACTTTAATTGGGCAACGAAAGATAGCCATACACACTAAATTAGTCATGTGGAAGCCCAAATTTCTAACATGAAAATCATGGCTCAATCGCTTGATTCCGACTACTTCGAAATAAAATTCCTCGCCCCCTAGTTACCTTAAAGAGGAACCCATCTTGTTGCACGATTTTTTAAATCCAAGACAAAGGCGAAGCCGATTTGGAGAGCCACGATCTTCATCAGCTTCCGCTCACGTATTTCAAAACTCCTCTCGAAGCACACTAATGGAATGCACAGCTGCTAATGGACCGCTTCTTCTTCACCCACAAGATTATACTCGATAATCATGTTTACATATGCAATCCTCTCACTTGTGAATATATAAAACTCGTGTCCCAATAAATTACGCTCACTCGAGTATCTCCATACTTTTTATTTTTGTATGAGCAAAATAAGTGGCCGTATAAAGTGATTTGTATCGTTCGGGCTTATGAATACGAATATTTTCAAGTATACACCCCCCGGGACAGGGAAGTGGAGGCGTGTCGAAGCCTCTTATTTGAAATTCTGCTCATATGGGCAAGCGAATGTAATGGCAACCTCCATTGGGTTGGAGATGATTCGGTTCAACCTTCCTTTCGATTTGTGCTTTTGATTTTGAAACTGAATGTTTTAGCTTCTTCTCTCCTCCGCCGCTCTTCCTCGAGTTGAAGAGTTGACGGTTTTAAGGACCGCCGTGTATTTGCTACTCACAAGGCTACAAAATCGTCATCTGGTTGATGAAAGAATATGGAGTTCGTGAATCTTGGACCATGGAGTACAAGTTGAGTTATACTGATTTTATGTGCTTTGAATTTGCAAAATCCAAAATTATAATGGATTTATAATGGATTAATGTTTCAAACAAAATTATAATGGATTAATGTTTCAAACTTGAATTTGTAAATAAATAAATTATTTAATGGATTTATAAATAATTGGTGGATTTACAAGTTGAGGAATCGATTTATAAATAATTGGTGCAAAATCCAAAATTATAAATAAATCGATTTTTTTTTTTATAATGGATTAATGTTTAGGGTACTATAGAAAGCACTAAGTAATCCTTAATATTCATACAATGGGCAAATGCCATATAATGCACGGATAACAAAACTAGAGCAAATCTTTTTAGATTTTATTTATAAATGAATAATAGAATGGTGTTTACAAACCGAATCCTAGAATATATGAAATAAATATGGTAGAGATGAAATGGGTTTGAGGGAAATCGAGCGCAATTTATGGAATAAAAGGAATGGGGTTTAGAAAATTAAAGGCGTAAACTTAATGAAGGATACAAAGGTAAATTAAGTTTCAATTGAACCAAAAATTATAAATAACCCGATTTTCTTTTCTATTGAACCAAATTATGGTTGTACATAACGTGGCTGAATATCTTTTCCCTTATAAGAAATAGGTTTACTAAAAGCATCCCCATTCGTGCTTTTAGCTCAAGACGAGTGGGCCCGAACCCACTTTACTCTTGCCCACTAAGAAACAACACCCACATCCGTGCTCTTAGCTAAGGACAACTCAAGGGTCCCACCATTCTATTATTCATTTAAATACTCTAATTATTAAAAACATTTCTACATTATAAAATACATTAAAAAATAAAAATGACATAATTAAAATCCTAAAAAATAAAAATTACGTAATTAAAATATTAAAAATAAAAATACATAATTAAAATCCTAGAAAATAAAAATATACAAAATTTAAAAATCCTACAAATTAAAAATTACACATGTGGAAGACTACTCCTCTAACCCCATCCCTCGAGACCCGGATCATTTGCTCATGTGTTGCGAGTTGATCCGGAGTCATCGAGACGTATCGTTCATATAGAGTTGACTCAAGATGGCCCACAACGTGTTGTTCGGGGTGGAGGAGGCACAGTGAAGCGGGGCGGGGCGGATGGAGTCGGCGGACGGCGGGGCGGTTGGCCGCCCCCTTCTTCCTTCCCTGCGGGCGGGCGCCGCCGCGTCGGCTACCCAAGTTAGCTCCGGCAAGCTGGGTAGCCACATCATCGGAAGCGCCGTCGGATAGGCTACGACCTGGACCTTTTCTTGGAGGAGCCGGAGGGGGATCTCTATGCCGCCCTATATTTCGGATGTAGCGCCCCTCCCGCCAACAATTCGAGGTACTTGAACAGGTTTAACTCCTCCCGTTGGTATGCCGCGGCGGCGTGATGATGTCGAGCTCGTTCGTGCCGCTCCCACCCGGCCGCTCTTCCGAAGGTAAATCCCTGAACTTCCGATTGCTCGTTGCATCGAACATTCAATTCGAACCATACTATCATTGCGATAGATGGTTCCGCCGCCGGGTTTCATTGTAGAGGCAGTGATGCGCCACCAATACGTATCCCGATTTGGTTCGTGCCGACGTCCGGATCTTCGGTGCCAAGTATGCTTTGAACATCGCCATCATCTCCCCCGGGAGTGTACGGGTGCGGGTGCCACGAAGAGCTTGCGAACCTTGGGTTTGAGGAGGGGCCGTAAATTGGTTCTGGACTATATCCGGCCTCGGAGTCGAACCATCGTGGTTCCAACCGCGATTGCCTGGAGGGGTGATCGGGTCGGACATTGTGTAATGTGGTGGGGAATTTAGATAGAGAGTATGAGCAAAAAAGATGAGAGAATCTAGATGATGATAGAATAGACAATAGATGAGAATGTGATTTTTTTTGTGTGAGGTGGGGGTATTTATAGATGAAAATGTGAATTTTGGGGAAAAATTGAAAAATAAATTAAAAGTGGGTAGAAAATGGATATATTTTTTGGGAAGTGGGAAAATATTTTTTATATAAAAACATTTTTAAAATAAATTTCGAATTTTTTTTAAAAAAATAAAAAAGCGAATTGCCAACGCTATGCCGTTGGCCAATCGAGCTGCCACGTAATGGTGCTCGGGCACGGACGGACGAGGCTCAACGGCGGACGGACAACTATGTGCTCAGCGGCACGGACGGACGAGCACCGCACGCTACCCAGCGGATGCTCTAAAGCCCCGATTCTTATTCACATAAAATAAATGCCTCTCCCCGCTTCGCTATGTGTGTTTGAGTTCAAGTTCTCCATTAATGGGAGGCGTGATTTCTTCACAAATCTACCATCGAAATCACCATTAACATCCTCTCACGGCTCCCTCTCCGAAGCATGTCAATCAACAAATGCGTATGCAAATCATGGCTCAATCTGCTCAATTCCGACTACTTCGAAATAAAATTCCCACCCGCCCTAGTTACATTGAAGATGGACCCATCTCGTTGCATGATTTTAGAAATCGAAGACAAAGGCGAACTGATTTGGAGAGCCACGATCGTCACTACATTCTGCTCACAGTTTTCAAACCCCTCTCGGAATCACATCAATGGAATGCATGGCTGCTGATGGATTGCTTCTTCTTTACCTGACAGAGATTATACTTTTAATCATGTTTGCATATGCAATCCCCTCACTCGTGAATATATCGGGCTTTTTTGTCAAATAAATTACACCCCACTTGAGTATACGCTTACTTTTGATTTTTGTATGAGCAAAATAAGCGAGCAATATAAGGTGATTTGTATCGTTCGGGCTAATGAATACGACTACTTTCAAGTATACACCCTCGGAACAGGAGAACCAGGCGTGTTGAGGCTGGCGCAGTTCCTAGTATGAAATTCTATTCTTATGGACACGCTGAATGTAATGGCAACCTCCATTGGATAGAAGATTTGGTTCAACCCTTCTTTCAAATTTGTGCTTTTGATGTTGAAACAAAATGTTTTAGCTTCTTCTCTCCTCCTCCAGCTCTTCCGGGAGATGGAGCTGAGGATTTGAGGGACTGCCTGTGTATTTGTTATTCACGAGACTATGAAATCATCACCCGGTTAACGAAAGAATACCGAGTTGAGGAATCTTGGACCATAGAGTACAAGTTGAGTACAATTCATTTTGATATCAGTGGAAGTTGGATTTATCCTATCAATGTTTTCAAAGATGTCGACCTTTGATGTTGTTGCACGGATATCGACTCATCTACTACTCCAACAAGACAAGAACTGTTCAACGTGTCGATATGTTTAATGATGAATTGTATCATTGTATGTATGCAATGGAAATATTTAAGTACTTAATGAAAATATTGCATCATTATGATGAAGTTATAAACTACAATGGAAACATTATAAGTACACAATAGATGAGTCATAATCGACTTATTAATGGAAATAGACATATTTTTATAGGCATTGGCGGATCGAATTTATATTAGGGGTGAGATAAATAATTTCACCAACATAAAGATTTAAAATTTAATTTAACCTCTTCTATTATTTCCATTATTTATTTTCTAGTGACTCGTTTTGTTATGCTAAAAAATATATTATTGTTTTATTTTACTTAAAAAATTTCATAATTGAGATAGAGGCTCTTAGTTGTCGACCCCACACATTATTCACATTATGTCATTATGATCCACTTATTTTTTCTATGTCCCTTGCTTCTGTTGAGTTTATTAAACTCAATTACTTCAATATTAAGAAAAGGCTTGGTGGAAGTGATGAAGTAGGTGCATCACCTACTTATCATATGTGGATGAAATTTTGTTTCCTCATGGCTACATGAAAGCCACGTACCATATTGATCACTAGGAGGTGGATTTAGTGGATAACATTTGTTATCTTCTACATTAAGAAAGTGGGTGACGTAGTGCATATGTATATCATAGCTAGCAAATATTGTCCTATATATAGCCTAGTTGTGTTCATTGTAAGATTAATCATAAGAGAAAAAAAGAAATGTAGTGAATGAGATTTAGAGAGAATGAGCCGTAGCTCATAGTAGAGAGAAAGGAAGAGTGAGTGTTTTAAGAGCTGAAGCTCTTAGAGAGAAAGAAAGAAAAGGAATTGTATGAGTTGGGAGTGGAAAAGAGCCGTAGCCCTAAGTTGGGAAAATTGTGAGAGCTTTTGTTGTTGTGCAGGAGCACGTTTGATTGTATTTTGTAATCATTTTGTGAGAAGCCTATAAATACTTATCCTCCATATTTCATCTTTGTTGAGTGTTCTTATATTTTGTGTGTCAAAATTTCCAACAAATCTGGTATCAGAGCCACTCGATCCTACCTATGGCGGCAACGCTGAACATGGTTCAACCCCAAATTCCCAAATTAGAAAAACACAATTATGGAAATTGGAGTATTCAGATGCGAGTCTTGTTGCAATATTGTGGGATATTGTTCAAGACGGCTACACCGAACCTGCTTCCCAAGAAGCCAAAGATGCACTGACGAACAACCAGAAGAACGCCCTCAGAGATGCAAGGAAACGAGACAAGAAGGCATTATTCAATATCTATCAAGGTATTGATGAAACCACGTTTGAGAAAGTAAGTGCAGCCACCACGTCGAAACAAGCCTGGGAGATTCTGAAGAATGCTTTCACCGGCGTTGATAAGGCAATACGAGTTCGACTGCAGATCCTGCGAGGTGAGTTTGAAAGTTTGGCCATGTCTGAAACGGAGAGCATTTCAGACTATTTCGCAAGAACATTAGTTATTGTGAATCAAATGAAAAGACAAGGGGAAATAACTGAAGAAGTTGATGGAGCTGGAGAAGAAAATGTGAATCTTATTTGTTTTCATATGCATGCGGATCTTGCCTACGCAGATGTTGCGCAAGACATGATGAATTGAGTTTAAGGGAGGATGTTGAGTTTATTAAACTCAATTACTTCAATATTAAGAAAAGGCTTGGTGGAAGTGATGAAGTAGGTGCATCACCTACTTATCATATGTGGATGAAATTTTGTTTCTCTCATGGCTACATGAAAGCCACGTACCATATTGATCACTAGGAGGTGGATTTAGTGGATAACATTTGTTATCTTCTACATTAAGAAAGTGGGTGACGTAGTGCATATGTATATCATAGCTAGCAAATATTGTCCTATATATAGCCTAGTTGTGTTCATTGTAAGATTAATCATAAGAGAAAAAAAAGAAATGTAGGGAATGAGATTTAGAGAGAATGAGCCGTAGCTCATAGTAGAGAGAAAGGAAGAGTGAGTGTTTTAAGAGCTGAAGCTCTTAGAGAGAAAGAAAGAAAAGGAATTGTATGAGTTGGAGTGGAAAAGAGCCGTAGCCCTAAGTTGGGAAAATTGTGAGAGTTTTTGTTGTTGTGCAGAAGCACGTTTGATTGTATTTTGTAATCCTTTTATGAGAAGCCTATAAATACTTATCCTTCATATTTCATCTTTGTTGAGTGTTCCTATATTTTGTGTGTCAAAATTTCCAACAGCTTCTTGACAAATATTCTCATAAAAAATCACCATCTCTTTCTTGTTTTTGTATTATGTACTATTAGTTGCTTAATATTTGTTTGAATGTTTTATTATCGCGTGGTGTTCGGATTTGACCTTTTGATACTAGTGGAGTATTTATATTGTGGGGCACTGTCTATATATGGAAATAGACTCATTTTTGCTAGAGTGTTTAAAAGATTTGGTATTTCACGCAACATTTAAAAATAGACCAGTTCGATCGTGAAACGACCAAGTTGACTCGATTTGCCACCCATGATGTCCTAGAGAATAGGATGGTTGTGGGACCAAGTTGACTCAATTTGATAAGTGTAGGGATCAGATCACTCGGGATTCGCTAATTACCGGGACCACTTTTTATGGATTGATCTCTGAGATGGCTAATCTCAGAAGTTACAAGCCAATTACAATGCAATCTATAACAAGATTACAAGTAGACAGACTAAGTATCTATTACAGGGTATGAACCCTAATCAGAAACCCTAGCTATACTCAGATCCTTCACCGGATCTGGAATCCAAGTTTCAACTGATTGGGGATCCCTGCACACTAGAATACACAAGTCAGTAATACAAGAAAGTGATCCTTTCGGATCTAATCTGAAAGAACAACAAAGGTTAAGAAGATTTAGGATATGGCTCAGGTCGCACACACAGGACTTCACAGGGCCAAGGACCTTCTCAATCTTCATCAACAAGTCTCAAGGGAGCACCGTGGAGTAACCAAACCCTAACCCTAGGGATACTCCAACTGCTACAACACAGAGACTATCTCTGTTGCAAGGATCTCACAGCAACCTCCAAACACTGCTACGCACCACAAGAACTCTCAAAGAACCTCCAATCTCACACGAATCCAACAGAGAAGTTGGACAAACCCTAGATCTAAGAAGGAACGCTCAAGCACTCACTTCACACAGAATCTAACCGAGGAGTCTCTCTAGAACCGAGAATCCAAGGTGGAATCAGAAGATCAGATCAGAGAAGATAACCGGCGAACGGCGCCGGAATCTAGAGAGAGAAGAGAGAAGTCTGGAACGAATAATCCCAGAATGTGATGAGTCTCAAGACTCATAACAAACACAAACCTGGATCCAACGGCCAACCTCCACGATCCTTGTGAGATAGCCACGTGGCAGCCATCGGAGTATCCCTCTAATTTATCAGGCCAAAACCAACATGGGTCACCAATAAACACTTGGGCCTCTGAATTAAATCAGCCCAACCGAATTAATCAAGCATAATCACAATTAAAATCCATTATATTTCACAATAAGGGACATGCATTGTGAAGTACAGTAAATACTAGACTAACTGCTCAAAGCTGACAAATCTTATGGTTGGATAAACACTTAGCACTTAAACTTCTCATAAAAAACTCACACTGAAGCGTAGTAAGTAAGTAATTCAACTTTGAAATACAAAAGTTCACATGCATTTTTCATTAAACAAGATAAAATTCACAAGTAAAACATCTACGCTATCATCCAAATTTAAGGGAATGATTCGATTATACACGATGGGTGGAGATGTAAGTCTGACTTTTTACCAGAAGACGAACATGGAATTGTTGTAAGGAAAGGGGAAAAATTGGTTTTTATATTAAATGGTGAATAGCTTTTTTATGACATGGTATCAAAACAGACCCACATAAATAGATGTATATCTTTTTCCCGTAGACTAATAAAAGGAAAGATTTAAACTGAGGAGTGTATATCTTTTTCCCATAGACTAATAAAAGGAAAGATTAACTAACATAAAAAAATATCTGAAGCAATGGAGCTATAAAGTCACTCTTTTATATTTTGCTTTTATTTTTAATTTAATTTTTAAGTTTTGCTTTTCCAATTTTTCAATTTTAATTTAGCTTTTCTATTAACTTTTGAAATTTTATAAAGTACATCGTGTCCTCTTTACTAAAAAGGTTTAGTAAAGCCCTAATTCTTATTTACATAAATAAACGCTGCTCTGTCGCTTCTACTATGTGTGTTTGAATTCTCCACTAATGGGGCGTAATTTCTTCCAAGTTTTGCCATCAGAAATCACCACCGACATTCTCTCACGCCTCCCATTCCGAAGCGATGCAATCAACAAATGCGTTTGCAAATCATGGCTCAATCTGCTCAATTCCGACTATTTCGAAATAAAATTCCCGCCCGCCCTAGTTACCTTAAAGAGGAATCCATCTCGTTGCAAGATTTTCGAAATCGAAGACAAAGGCGAAGCCGATTTGGAGAGCCACGATCTTTACTAAGTTCCGCTCACAAATTTCAAAACCCCTTTCGGAAGCACACCAATGGAACGCACAGCTGCTAATGGACTTCTTCTTCTTCACCCACAAGATTATACTGATAATCATGTTTACATATGCAGTCCTCTCACTCGTGAATATATCGGGCTCGTCTGTCGAATAAATTACGCCTCACTCGAGTATCTGCTTACTTTTGATTTTTGTACGAGCAAAATAAGTGGCCAGTATAAGGTGATTTGTATCGTTCGGGCTAATGAATACGACTATTTTCAAGTATACACCCTCGGAACAGGGAAATGGAGGCGTGTTGAAGCCTCAGTTCCTGATTTGAAATTCTACTCATATGGGCACGCGGAATGTGATGGCAACCTCCATTGGGTAGGAGATGATTTGGTTCAACCCTCCTTTCAGATTTGTGCTTTTGATGTTGAAACTTAATGTTTTAGCTTCTTCTCTGCTCCTACCCTTCTTCCTCGAGATGAAGAGTTGACTGTTTTTAAGGACTGCCTGTGTATTTGTTACTCACAAGACTACGAAATCGTCATCTGGTTAATGAAAGAATATGGAGTTGAGGAATCTTGGACCATGGAGTACAAGTTGAGTTATACTGATTTTGATATCAGTAGAAGTTGGGTTTATCCTATCAAAATTTTCAAAGATGGTGACAATTTGATGTTGATGCATAGACGACTGATTTACTACTCCAACGAAACAAGAACTACTCAACGAGTAGCGAGGTTTTACTTTACATATGCCATAGTTTTCACGCCTAGCCTTTTCTCATTAAAAAGTTTCGAATTCGAGAATGTAATCTCATTCTAAATCATAGTGTTAGTCTACATTTGTGTTTTGTCGTTACCTGGTCATGTTCGTGTACAAGGTTTCTTTATTGTGGGGTTTTCTGGCCTGGCCTTATTATCTTTAAACTTTGAAATAATACCACCTGTGGGCTTTTTTTGTCAGTCCTTTCAATTAATGGAAATTGACTTATTTTTATATATGTACGAAAAGACGAACTGTTGTGCTGATACATTTTTATTGCCTTACCTTAGCCATTATTTCACTCCTAATCATTTCTTTCTAAAGAGTTTCAAATTAGAGAATCGGATCTCGTTCTAAATCATAATGTTACGTTTTTATGGTTCAACGTTACAAGGTTTCTGTTTTATGTGGTTTTTGGGTTAGGCCTTATCTTGTCGACCCCACACATTATGTCATTATATATGATCCACTTATTTTTTCTATGTCCCTTACTTTATTAATTATCTCCCACTTCTTGACAAATATACTCATCAAAAATACCATCTCTTTCTTGTTTTTGTATTATGTATTAGTTGCTTAACATTTCTGTTTTAGTGTAAACTATTAATTCGTTGCTATTGAGTTGCATTTGTACAAGATGGTTGAATGTTTAATTATCGTTTGGTGTTCGATTTGACCTTTTGATACTGTGTTTGTATCTTGTCTAGCTAGTGGAGTATATATGTTGTGGGGCACTGTCTATGTATAGAAATAGACTCATTTTTGGTAGAGTGTTTTCAAGATTTGGTATTTCACCCAAACATTTTAAAAATCAGTATTTAAGTCTTCTTGAATACAAAAAGTCGACCTGTTTGATCGTGAAATGACCGATGGTTAACCCGATTTGGCATCCGTGATGTCCTGGAGGATAGGATTTGTGGGATGCGTTGTTAAGGGGATGGACATGGGACGTGCATTGTGAAGTACCTTAATTGTTTCAAGTTATAAGATGTAGTAATATTTTTGGAATACAATCTAGCTAGTGTTTCAAGTTGCTAATGGATTGCTTCTTCTATACCCATTCATCCGCCGTGATCCTGAAGATCCTGTTTACATATGCAATCCTCTCACTCGTGATTGTATCGTTCTCTTCCCTCCTAAGGAATACATCTCAAGTATATGCTTTGATATGCATTTTGGATTTGGTGTGAGCCAAATATGTGGGAAATATAAGGTGGTCTGTTTGGGTTGGATCTTCGAATGTGTGCTTATTCACATATACACCCTCGGAACAGGAACATGGAGGCCCGTTGAAACCGGGGCTGCTTCTGGTTTAAAATTCTGTTTGGATGGACACGCTGTGTGTAATGGCAACATCCATTGGAGAGTAGAAGACTGGTTCCATCCCTTCTATCTTATTTGTGGTTTTGATATTGAAACAAAATGTTTTAATATTTTTTCTCGTCCTCGAACTCTTCTTATGGTGGAATTGAGGAATTGACTGTTTTTAGGGAGTGCTTGTGTATATGTTACACACGGGACTACGAAATCAACATCTGGTTGATGAAAGAATATCGAGTTGAGGAATCTTGGACCTTAGAGTACAAGTTGAGTACTAATGAATTATACACATCAATGTATATTGCGTTAATCCTATCAAAGTTTTCAAAGATGGCGACATTTTGATGCAGTTGAGCATAGATCAGCTTATCTTCTACTCCAACAAGACAAAAACTATTCAACGAGTAGGTATGTTTAATGATACAAATGCAATGCATTTCTTTAATACCATGATTTTCACTCCTAGCCCTTTCTTACTAAAGAATTTTGAATTTGAGAATGTGATCTCATTCTAAATCATAACGTTAGTCTGCATTTATGTTTTGTCGTTATTTTGGTTGTGTTCGTGATCAAGGATTCTATAGTGTGTGGTTTTCTGGCTTGGCCTTATTGTGTCGGCCCAGCACACACTATATGGCAGGCCTATCTAATATATAACTCATTATTTACATTATACTGCCTCCCTTTTCGAACAAACATGAATTTTTAAATAACACAGGTTTAAATACGGAATTAAGAAAGTATGCGCACTCACAATAGCGTCGATCTTTAGCCCCTAGAGGGTCTTACTGGTTTCATCGGGTCAAGCATCAAATGGAAGTGGCATCAGGCAGCAATGGTGGTGCTGGCACTGATGGTATTGGTATAGCTTCGTTGTTGTTGTTGTTGGGGTTTACAGAGAAAGATCTATTCAAGATGATTGTTTGATTTACATCTAAACATGTATATTTGATATAATAATATACGCAATTAATTCATATAATCACATAATAAATCAATATATCTATTTATACGTAAACGTGACCTGGATTCAATCACCACTTCATGATCTTTGATCTTGATCTTGACAAGATCTCGACCACGGAATCTTGACCCCCTCATGAAGTGAACAAATAAGCAAGCAATCCCTCACTTCCATTCAAGATCTCGCTCAAGAGGTTAACTTTCTATATTTAATTTGAAAATAAATGTCCCTCATTAAAATATTCAACTACTTTTTCTCTCTTACTTATTCTTAAGAATGTGAGCATCTTGAGTGGGATGAAAGAAGTTATTCTTAATCTTCGTGTTTAGTACTCCCTCCATTCCAACTAAGATGACACACTTTCCTTTTTAGTTTGTCTTAACATAGATGACACCTTTATACCTTTATGTTTTTGGTAATTTTCTATATCCAATTAATACATCTAACCATTTTTTTCCTCTCCAATTAAATATTCATTTCTCTTTTCTCTCCAATTAATCTCATCAACCAACAACTCGTAAAATCCCGTGCCAATTTAGGAATGTATCAACCTAGCCGGGACGGAGAGAGTAGATTTTAGAATCAATTGTGCTAATAAAATTGATTATGAAACTATTTGGCTAAACTTATGCAGATTTGTAAATGATGGCAATATTATTTCACAATTTTAAACTCACACTTACTGTATCATTAAATTTCAATTTTAATATTACGGCTCTCCTTTCCAAACGCTAGATCGTCCCTCCAGATATCTACTCCTATATTCCGTTCTCAAACAATGGTTTCCAGTGACATTTTGATATGTCACATAATTACTCGACTTCTACTTTTGCCATGTGTTTCTTATGAGGTAGTGGACACATTCTCTATTAATAATATTTTTGTATTTTTTTTTATTTTATATTTTATATTTTATTAATTTTGGTGCTAACTCGTTACTTGGTTCAAATTTGAGATATGAGATTTACATATATTATTTTGTATTTTTAATTTATACTAAAATTTAGTGCACATCTAGTATAAGAGCATCTAAAAGGGGAGAGGTAATGGAGAAGGTATTATACATTTTCTAATTTTACCATATTTAGCTCATGAAAAATCATTCTCTAAGGAAAAAGATATTTGAGAAGGTATTACACTTTATATTTTTTAATGCATATTGTATAATTATTTTATTTAAAAGAATTAATTTACTCTTTTATATTTTTGCAATTTTATAAATACCAATAGTCTCTTTAATAAAGCCCTAATTCTTGGTCACAGAATAAACGCTGCTCTGCCGCTTCTTCTATGTGTGTTTGAGTTGTGTATTAATGGGGCGTGATTTCTTCCAAACTCTGCCATCAGAATTGAAAAACGTCATCTTCTCCCGACTCCCTCTCCGAAGCGCTGCAGTAAGTAAATGCGTTTGCAAATCATGGCTCAATCTACTCGATTCCGGTGATTTCGAACTAAAAATAAATACCCCACCCGCCCTAGTTTGCTTGAATAACGTGGAGACGAACCCAACTCGGTGCACGATTTTCAAACTTGAAGACGAAGACGAAGCCGATTTGGAGAGCCACGTTCTTCACTATGTTCCGCTCACAGGTTTCGATATCCCTCACGGAAGAACACCAATGGAATGTACGGCCGCTAATGGATTGCTTCTTCTATACCCAAGCCCATCTGATCATGAAACTCCAGTTTACATATGCAATCCGCTCAATCGTAAATATATCGTGCTCTCCCACCCCGATGCAAACACTTCATTTAAATATTGGTTTACTTTTAAATTTTTGTGTGAGCAAAATAAGTGGACAGTATAAAGTGGTCTGTATTGGTCGGGCCTATACATTCCACACTTTTCAAGTATACACCCTTGGAACAGGAACGTGGAAGCGCGTTGAAACCGGTGATATTTATGGTTTCAGATATCTATACATATATAAAAGGCGAGTTTTGGCCGTAATTTGATATATTTAGAAGTTATGGGATGAATTTGAATTATTATAAAATATGTAACTATCATGAATATTTATTTAAATATTTTAATGCTTTGACTAATCTTTAAATAGGATAATGAGCATTTAACAAATTTTGTAACCTCTATTCTCTTAATTTTATAATTTATGTTGTTTTAATTTCATGATTTCTCATATTCTAATTTTGTGCCTATAAAAAGCATAGAGTTGTAGATGAATTGCACATTCACCATTCTCTCTCAAGCTCTCAACATTTTATTGTATATTTTAGAGTATTGCTCAATTTTTGGAACTCCGTCAAGTTCATCGGTGCCACCGGGTTTGAGAAGTTATACACGTTAGGAGGAAGACGTTTCATCTTTGGGGATAATACGTCAATTCGAAAGTACTAACCGTGATGTACTTTGTCGTGCGGAAAGAGGGTTTTTCTCAACTAGACTTATAGTTCGGTTTATTTTATAATTTTCGTTGTAATTTCCATTTCATTTTTTTTATTGCAATAGTTAGAGTACTGCGTGTATATGGTTCGAGAATTCTATGCTAATATTTTTTACAATTCTTAGAGATGGAAGAATTGTAACATCCTTAACTCAAACAAGCATAATGTTTATCTTCATCTTTACACAATTTATTATTTTATATATTTATATTCCAACTTGTGCTGTAATTATATTATATGGTGTCTCAAAAATAATATTTTATGACTTATGATGAATTAATAAGTGATGCATAATATGTATATTTGCAATGAGATAATTAAACCTTTTAAAATAGAGTTGATCAAACAATTAGTTGTTCAAACAAAATAAAATAGTTTACAACCAAATTTTGGTTTACTAATAATACTATTGTTGAAATTAGGATTTGGCACTTAATTGTTCCGGGATACAACTGATTTTCTATAGAGAATCTAATTATCTTATATATAGGTGATCAACTAAGTAAAATATATACTTATATTAAATATATTTTTAAAAAAAAAAATTTGCAGCATTGAGAATTGTAAAGTAGCATAAAAAATAATATAGATTTTTCATATTCCAACAAGCCACGTTTAAAAGTACAATAAATAAAGGTAAACGTTCCAACATTCAAAGGGCTATCATTATTCATTAATATAATAGTGTTAATTCAACCAATTAAAGTAATATTTTTTGTATAGTTTATCATTTGAATTTTTTTATGTTCATAGTTTTGACATTTTGAATATTATGAGTTATCGATTTATTATTTTGTTAAAAGTGTGATATACATTATTTTTAGTTGAGAAATATGAAGGATTGTTTTAAACATATTTTTTAAATGTGTCTAACGCTTGATATAGTCTCTTCATCATTGTCCAAATAATTGTGTCTACCTTGATTCCATTTCAAATATGTCTAATTTTATGTTTTTAAGTGTAAAATGCATCGAGGAGCATATATTTATTGAATTTTTATTATATGTATATTTTTCTATTTTTAAATTTTATATAGTTATATTTTCATATTTTAATTAATCAATTAACAATTTAAAAATATGTGATAAAAAAAATATTTTATCATGCATCGCACGTGGGTTAACACTAGTTCTTATAATGAGCAAGTTGAATGCAATAGAAACCTCCATTGGACACTGTCTAGTTCGGTTAAACCCTACTTTCAGATTTGCGGTTTTGATGTTGAAAATGAATGTTTTAGCGTCTTCTCTCCTCCTCCCGCTCTTCCTATAGATATAATTGTGAAGTTCACTGTTTTGAAGGACTGTCTGTGTTTTTGTTACACATGGGGCTATGAAATTGTCGCGTGGCTGATGAAAGAATACCAAGTTGAGGAATCTTGGACTATAGAGTACAAGTTGAGTACATTTGATTTTTATGTTAATAGAGCTTGGGTTTATCCTATCAAAGTTTTTAAAGATGGCGACATTTTGATGTTGCTGAAGTTATGGCAACATTGGCTGAGCTACTATTCCAACAAGACAACTACTCATCCAGTAAGTATCATGTTTAATGATGTAGATTACCCTAGCTTTGCAATGATTTTCACTCCTAGCCTTTTATCACTAAAGAGTTTCGGATTCGAGAATGTGTTCTCATTCTAAATCATAGTGTTGTCTATAGCCGTGTTCAGATACAAGGTTTTTCGGGTTTGGCCTTATGGTGTTGGCATCAAACACACTACATGGCGAGCCTAGCTAGTATATAACACATTATTTATAGTATTATACTTCTTCCGTCCCATTCGATGACGTATTTTGCTTTTTTGAATGTCTCGTTTTAATTGAAACATTTCCTAAAAAGGAAACTATTACCTCAGCTTGTTTCTCTTACTTTATTATCTTTACACTAAATTCACAAAACAAAATTATAATCATGTGCCGATTATGAAATGTTTCACTAGAATTAGCGGAGGAAGCATGTCATGATGATCCATTTACTTTATCTATCTCACGTACGTTATAAATTATCTCTTCTACTTCTTGAACCTTGAGGCCTATTCTATTGATGTTGGAGTATGTACTATGTTTCTAATTCTTATTCATAGTCTACTCTCTGAATAACCGTGCAATTTAATGTCAATACAATTTGTGGAATACAATCTATTTATCTTTATAAAGAGGATTGTTTAATGGGTTACTGTACGAATTCAAAATTAGGAAAGTAAATCAACTTAAAAATCAACAAGAAATAAATCTTCAAATATGAGAAGTAATTCTGAGATAATATATGCTAGTGAAAATAATTTTACGAGATAATGGACATCCCAATCTTAATCTCTATAAGGATTTGACTTCAATGTTTTGTTGTGATCTTGTCGGAGTAGTATATAGTATATCATGGATGTTATCTATAAATGACAAAACACATCTAGAAGTCCTTGGACTAATATATTTTGTTTCATTGGTCATTCTATTAATTTTTGTTTCATTTCATTATGTTCTTTTACAATTTTTTGTTTCATAAGCCTTTATACAATACACTTTAATTTAAGAGGATTTTATACTTTTATATTTAATTTGTTTCAATCTTTATTTCACAGACTATAATTTATTAAACTTTTTTGTGTTAATTAGATTATATATTTATTTTTCTCCTATTATTTTGATGATGAAAAGAAATTTAGCTATAGTTCATACGATGATGAAAAGAAATTTAGCTTTTATTTTGTACTTATAGACGTGTTTGCTTTGGGGATAACTCATCCGAAGATGAGATTGCTAACTTGTTGATGAATATATGGAGACGAGAAATCGTAAAGAAAAGAATATGTGATTAGCAAAAGTGAGAATTATAGGACTGAGTTTTATGAAGTAGTTTGACCAATCTGATTTTGGGGTGAGTTCTCTCTCTTTTACTATTCTAGCAAGACGAGAACTATTTTGGGGATCGAAATGTTTGGCAATGCTAATTCAGTCCTTCATACCTCGAGTTTTCTCTCCCTCGCGAGTTTTGGAATGGAGAATGTTACCGAATCATGAGTAAGCTTAATTGAAAAAGTGAGTAATTGAACCAAAAACGTCGCCGTTTTATGGCATCATAGTCCATGAGGTGTTTCCGCGACAACAGAGATCCACGATAGATGATGACGTGGAGTTTAATATTTTAAAACTCCACGTATTAAATAGTAATAACATAAAATGACGTCGTTTTAATTTTCACCTAAAAAATAAAGTTTCTTTTTTGCATTTAAGAATTTAAAAATAAAAAATAAGACAGTATAAAAGGTGATGCATAGAACCCTAATTCATCTTTTTCTCCCCTTTGTCTGAACGGCAGAATTCTACCAAAAATGGAGCTTGAATTCTTCACAAATCTATCATCAGATAAGCCAATCAACATCCTAAATCTGCCATCAGATATGACAATCAACATCCTATCGCGGCTCTCTACCCGAGAAATTGCAATCAGCAAATGCGTTTGCAAACCATGGCTCAATCTGATCGAGTCCAACGACATCGTCAAATCCAAAATCAAAACCGCATCTGCCCTAGTTCATTACACGCTCTCAGCTCAATGCACGATTTTCGAAATTGAAGACGAAGACGAAGCTGATTTGGAGATCCATGATCTTCACTACCATCCACTAACTGATTTGGTGATCCCTCACCCAAACAGATCACCAATGGAAGGTACCACTGCTAATGACTTGCTTCTTCTCTATCCATCAATAACAAAAGGTATTCCTCTTTACATATGCAATCCGATGACTCGTGAATATGCTGAGCTCTCTTACCCTCTTTATATCCCCGAGCGTGAGTTAAAATTTGGATTCGGTGTGAGCAAATTAAGTGGGGAGTATAAGGTGGTCTGCATCAATGCGGACAATGGTTTCAACACTCACTATGTATACACCCTCGGAATAGGGAAATGGAGGCGCATTGAAGCCGGGGCTGCTTCTGGTTACAAATTTTGGACTGAACCTCTTTTATGTAATCACAACCTCCATTGGGCGGTTATAGATTTGTGGTATAACAATTCTATTTGTGGTTTTGATGTTGAAACAGAACGTTTTAGCGTCTTCTCTTTTCCTGCTAATGGATATGGATATGGGGATTTGTGTGTTTTGAGGGACCACTTGTGTTATTGTTACACTTTTGATGATGATTTTATCATATGGATGATGAAGGAATACCAAGTTGAAGAATCTTGGACTATAGAATACAAGTTGGGTCCAATAATTTGTGATTTTGATTGGGATTTTATGCTTGTCGAACCATTCAAAGTTTTCAAAGATGGTGACATTTTGATGTTGCTAGACAAAGGTCGTTTGGATTTAAAAATGTGATTGAGAAAGCGGAACTGCCTGGCGTTGCATATTAGAACTCATTAAAGCCCTATTCGCATCATTATGTTCAATAAAAGGAATGAGGGAAGCTCCAATAGAAAAATATTGGAAGGGAAAAATACTTCGAAGATGAATGAATTGTCTTTACTCCATATCAATGCTTACGGTGAGCGATGGATTCTACTCGCTCTTTTGAAACATACTCGAATGACATGCTATTGTGCGTGGAAGGATTGGAGAAGGCAGTGTCGGAGCTAAACGCCAAGTTCTACCATTAATAACAAGTTCAATGCTAGTGTTGGAGATTCGTGCACCACACACTAATATACAACAACATGATCTATTGCATGTGGAGGATGTTCAACATTCATCACAACCCTTCATGCAGGAGATACAAGCAATTCATAAACTATAGGCCTAAGTGGGAGGATTATTAGACCTCTTCGGATGATTATTCATCTTTTAAGTTTGAATTCCAATTGTTTTGTTTTTTGTTTTTTTTTCATTATTTCATTAGTTGAACTACCTTTACTTCATAGTATCAAGTTTTTATCGTGTCAGACTAGTATGTATATCGTGCAGTTCATGTATGGAAATAAAATTATTTCTACAAACGTACCAAAATAATAAAATGACTATTCTCACTATCTCATATATATATAAAATTGTAGTACTCCCTCCGTCCACTTAAGATTGACACGTTTTCCTTTTAGTTTGTCCCAACTAAGATGACACATTTCCTTTTTTGGTAACTTTTTATCTCCAATTAATACACTCAACCACTTTTTCTCACTTCTATTAAAATATTCATCTTTCTTTATCTCTCTACTTTAATACTTACACCAACCTTCTCTCTCCAATTAAACACTTTAACCAATAACTCCTAAAATCTTGTGCCGGCTAAGCAATGTGTCATCTTAACGGGACGGAGGGAACTACATAATTTTAGATGATATTGGTTAGTTTATTTAATTAAAGAGAAAAAAAATTCATTGGATGTACTAATGAAGTTAGATGGAATGAATAGAGAAAATGTGTCGAATGTATTTGTATTAAGTTATTTTATTACTCCTCCGTCCCACAAAAGATGTCACACTTGTGGGACGCGGAGTAAGGACGTTTTGTTTTGTGTGTTAAATGGAGAGAAAATATAATTTTATATTCATGTAGAGAACTTTTTCAAAAATGGAAATGTGACATCTTTTGTGGGACAAACCAAAAAGGAAAGGGTGACATCTTTTGTGGAACGGAAGAAGTACTTTTCAAAAGAGTACATGACATATTCTTAGGCATACTAAAAAAGAAAAACATATTATCTAAAATGTGATCAATGAAATATTCCTTTGGTACAAAGTAGGTATTTTGATGTGAATCAAATTCCAATCGCTGAGTAAATGATGAATCATCTTTTAAAACAAATTATAGGTAGTTTATATTAGTCTTTGCATCCTTTATTAGGAGTTTCGGTTTACCATTTTAGTTCGTCCACAATTAGAAGTTTCGGTACATGATTATTAGACCTCCACATTCCACTAACTAATTTCATTTACATTTTATTATAAAACTACTCTCTCCGTCCCCAAAATTATGAACTTCGGGTTCGGCATGAGTTTTAATGCATAGAGAAGGACGAAAGAAGAGATTCTAATATGGGCTGCCTTTTACTTATTAAACCTACTAGTAATTGAATTGCCCAATAGGAGTACATATTAACCTATTATTCTATTTAATATACCGAGAAGAATGCTGTATGCCCGCATGTACGAATTGTATAACATTAACAGCAATAAAAAAATATCATTTATTCCATACCATAAATTATTTGGAAGAAATTTCACAGGTTCTGTGCAAGAAGTTCGAAAAATATTTTAGCAATCGGCAATTTGGTTTGAGGATTTCATTCAAGTTTTAAGTTAGTCATTTTTTCAGTTTTCTCATTTAAGTAGCAGTTAACACTATTAAATTGATCATCATTTAAGTAGATATTGCAAATTTGCAATTGTTTTGCAGCTTTGCTTAATTAATTGCTTTGGAGTTTTGGTTATTCATTTATTTTGTTTACCTTGTCCAACAATCCGAGATTAGATTAAATTAGATTAGAAAGTTTTTGTAGTATATGAAAAATGATTAAATATAAAGTCTAAATTTGTGTTGCTTCATTCCCAATGAAAAGATTTTGAGCCGTTTTCAGAAAATGGATACTCGAAGAAGCCAACTATCTCGCATAACATAAAATTGTGGTATATATATTTTTATGTATTTTTGTTTAGAAATATTTATTAAAATATTATATTTATAATCTTGTTTGGTTCGACTCCACGATTTTTTATTCTTGGATCCGCCATTGTTCCACAGTTCCTTTCACCCACTTCTATTTGTAATTCTTAAAATTCGTGCCGAATTCAATTGTCTTAATATCAGACGAAGAGAGCATTATATATATACTCCATGTACTTTTTAGATACCCATCTAACTAAATGAATTATAATGCTTGAGCTGAAAAGGTGAGATCATATTTCTCCCAACTTTATCATGTCAGGCTAGTATGTATATCGTGCAATTTAAAGTTTCATTTGTTTTTCTCCATTTTAAATTAAGGGACTCGTTATTCACCTAATTCATTACACCCATATCCTATTATAAAATCAATATATAAAAGATTTTCACTAAATCATTTTCCACTTTTCTTCACAGAGTTAAACAATTTCCTAAAACCCATATCGAGTTAAAATGGGACTATAAATGGTGGGCGGATGGAGTAGTTCACTTACCATCGAATGGGGTTTCAAATTTTAAAGTATATAAGGGTCCGTTTGTTACACGGAATCAGAATTGAATTGGAACTGGAATTCTATGGAATTGAATTGGTTAATTCCAAATCCTTTGTTTAGCAAAATGAAATAATTGATATGGAATTGAATTTAAAAATTTGCACTCACACACACTACACACATTGCACAATCATTAAATACACACATACACTCACTAAAATCACACTACGCGCGCACTAAATCACATAGATCAATTCAAAAAGATCCTTATCAGAGAATGTGTGTTGTGTGTGTAAGAATGTGCGTGTGCATAATGTGTGTAAGAATGTGTGCAGTGTGTGTAAAAATGTGTGCAGTATATGTGTGCAGAGTGTGTGCAGTGTGGTGTAAGTAGAATGTGTACAGGAAGTGTAGTTTAATAAATATTTGAAATCCCCCTACTTTTGATATGGAATTCAAATTGTGAAATTGGAGAAGAATTTTTATGATACCAAACATTGAATTTGGAATTGGAGGTTCCAATTTCAATTCCCTACGTCTATTTCCATACACCGAACGGAGCCTAAAAGGATTTAAAAAACGAATAAAATAGTGATTAGAAGAAGCCCTAATTCCTAATTCAAAAACACACACAGCTATGCCGCGGCTATCATTCCTTCTTCAATCAGTGATTCAATCCATCAATGGCGCGGCATGATTTCTTCACTAATCTACCATCAGAACTCACCACCAACATACTCTCACGTCTCCCTCTCCGAAGCATTTCAATCAGCAAATGCGTCTGCAAACCATGGCGCAATCTCCTCAGCTCCCTCGATTTCGCCAAATCCCTCCTTTCCAAATCCCAAAACCCACCCCTCCTAGCTTGCTTGATGCCGGCGAGGGCGCACGATAAGTTCGGCTCTACTCGCTGCAGAGTTTTCGAAATTGAAGAGGAATTCCAAGTCGAAGACGAAGAAGACCAATTAAAATCAAATTCAAAATCAAAATCAAAATCTCGACCAAGAGGAACACGACGATGAAGACGATGCCCAATTTCAAAATCAAAATCAAAATTTCCATGAACTTCACTACAATCGCCTCACTGATTTCGATACCCCTCGGAAAATCGGTGCCAGTATCAATGGTAGGTATTCCAGCTAGTGGATTGTTTCTTCTATACTCAGAGTTAGCGCATCCTGACATCCCTCTTTTTATATGGAATCCTCTCACTCGTGAATACATCAACCTCTGCTGCCCCAATCAATCCATTTCGTTTAATTTTATGCTTAGTTTTGGATTTGGTGTGAGCAAAATTAGCGGGCAATATAAGGTCGTTTGCATCAATCGCGACGTCTCTGCTCATCACGTATCCACCCTCGGAACGGGAGCATGGAGGCGTGTTGAAGCCGGCCCTGCCTCTGGTTTCGGATTCAAATGAGATGGACGGGTTGTGTGTAATGGAAACCTCCGTTGGACTGTGTATGATTCCACTCGGCCCTTGTTGATATGTGGTTTCGACGTTGAAACGGAATGTTTTAGCATCTTCTCTGCTCCTGCTGCTGCTGTAGATGAGCGTCTAGCTGTGGAGTTGAGTGTTTTGAGCGACTGTCTGTGTGTTTCTTACGTGTGGGACAATGAAATTGTCATCTGGTCGATGGAGGAATACCGAGTCGAGGAATCTTGGACCATAGAGTATAGGTTGAGTACTAATGGTTTTAATTTTGATTTTGCTATTCGCGATAAAATGGAGTCTGTCTATCCTATCAAAGTTTTCAACGATGGTGACGTTTTGATGTTGATGGTGGCGAGCGATATTAACTTCTACAACAGAAAGAGGCGTCTCATCTACTACTCCAGCAAGACAGGTACTATTCAACAGCTCGGTATGATCAATGAACAGCTCGGTACGATTGGGTCAAACGGTATGGATGTGGAGCAACACCGTACGATCGAGGATGTGTATGTAGGGAATCACCTTACCCGTGCCATGATTTTTACTCCAGCCCTTCTCTCGCTAAAGAGTTTCGGAATTGAGAATGTGATCTCATTCTAGTTCATAATGTTAGTCTAAGTTTGTGTTTTGTCGTTAGCTGGTCGTGTTTGTCTCAAAGGTTTGACTTTACCCGTGCCAACCCAACACGTGCTATATGCCACTGTTAGCTAGTAGTAGTATATAACTTGTACGGTGCTTTCTAACTCTATGTAATCTCTGTAACCTCGTTCTAGTTGATATTAACCAACTTATAATTTTTGTTGTTGTCGTGTCGTGTTAACACAACTTAAATTTCAATGTTATGAGTTCATGTTTGTATTTAATGTTTTCTTATTATATGGTGTTTGGGTTTGATCTTATCATGTTTTGTCGTTAATCCTGTCGCGCCTATAAAAGAAAATGGACTGATTTTATGTGGATGTACCAAATATGAACTGTTGTAGTCTATTGTCTATAATCTCGCTCTAGTTTATATTGTTAAATCGCTTTGTTGTCTTAATTTTACTTGATGCGTTCGTGTTAAAGGTTTTCTTTATTGTGCGGTGCTCGGATTACTGTCTTTGAAAGTTGTCGGACTCAATTTTGTGGATGCACCAAAAATATAGAAGATGAACTATAACTTTTAGAAAGGAAGGACTTGTATAGTAACAAAAAATCCTTATCTTTGCTTAAATGAGTTTCAAGTTTTAGTATTTTAAAAATTGAATACGCTGGTTCGACTAGTTAGATGGCGAACCGGCGCTGTTTGACACGATCATGACATAAAAATTGTTGATTAAGTTATTATATTTTCTCTAAACTAAATCAGTGCTCTAATGTGTTTCTTATATTCCAATAAATTTTAAAATATTTTATTCAAACTAAATAAGTGTACCAATATATTTCTTATATTACAAAATTCTTTGGGTAGCAAT
>NW_025952277.1:0-7000 GCF_023119035.1 Salvia hispanica | reverse complement strand
GGATCCTAATTTCAAACGGGAGCTCAATTTATCTCCGCAGACGACGCACATGAATCGAGAGTACTACCAGAACGTATCTCGTCTTTCAAAAAGAAGTCTCCATTGTCTCTACTTTTATTAATATTCTGTTTTAATTTTAATTTATGTCATTCCAATTGTAATAAATTTATTTCCATATATTTTTTCTTCTGTATTCAAGTTGTACGGAGTATATTATATTGCATTTGACAATTTCTATTTTGCTACCCAATTTCTACCATCTTATGATAAATACAATTATACAAATACCAATTTACAAAGAGAAAAAAAAAATCTTTAATCGTACTAAAAGTGCCTTTATCAAACTATTAATAAATACTTACATACGTCACATTAATAATTTATAGGGATATTGGCATCTAATATCATGAAACTTTCAAAAAGTTGGGTTTTTCCCACGAACTTTAAAATTGATAAATAATATCACGAACTTACCATGTGTTTGTTTTTTCCACGAATGAAAAAATTCCCACAAATAATATTATGATACGGATTTTTTTTCGTAATTTCTCGACAACAATTTTGAAAGCTTCAAGTTTTTCAATCTTTGAAGATAGTTTTTCTTGGAGCACACCCTCCAAAAATGTTCTTCAATCTATTAAAATAACATGAATTTTTTCATTCGTGGGAAAAAACAAACTCGGGATAAAGTTCATGATATTATTTGTTAATTTTAAAGTTCGTGGGAAAAACTCATCTTTTTGAAAGTTTCTTGATATTAGATATCAATATCCCTAATTTATATTTCTAGGAGTACGAAATAATGAAAGATCTAAATTTCTAAAAATAAATAGTCTGAATTTCCAAATGAAATTACAAAGCGGCGCCCAAATTTCGTAAGTGCTGACGACGAAATGTAAATTGGCATCCCTGAAACGTGGCCAATTCCTTCTCTTCAAAACTCACAATTACTGCGTGTCAAAAAAAATTCCAAATTCCAAATTCCAATCCCTATTTAACAAATCGAAACCCTCTTCGCCTTCTTCTCTCCAATTCAAGATTTCAAATCATAAAAGTTGGTAAAAAAGTTATAGAAAGAGCACTCTACTTTTCACCGAAGAAATCAGGTTAGGTTACCATGGAGAGTTCAATTATTTTTAAAAGAATTTGTATTTCGTTATCTTGGTTTTTGTTTTTGCTTGTGCTTTGATCAATCCGTTTGATTTGATTGTTGTATCTTCGAATTTGTTGGTCGATTCTTAAAAGGATTCATTTTCGGTGAGGTTTATGGTGAATTTCTTGTTTCTTTCTGATCTTAGGGTTTTGTGTGGCTAGGTTAATTTTGAGCAAATTGCTGATTTCAATTACTTTATGCACCTTTGAATGTTCAACGAAATGATGATTTATGGATAAAGATTCAAACTTGTTGTGTTTAAATCGCATTAGTGAGTGAATTGAATTTCTATGTAATTGCATTTATATGAACTGAATTGAGTTTGGTTTGCAATGGGTGAATCTCAGGAGATCGGAGGCGTAGCAATTTCTGTATCATGAGCAATGCACAGGAAATTAGGATGTATTCAAGGGCTAGAAGTAGGAGACGGACACTGGATGTTGATCTCAATGCTTTACCACCGTCACATGAAATCGGGGAGCAGGGTGTTGTTTCGCACCATACTAGGTCCCACGGTAGGCAGGAGGCTGGAAGAAGTGC
This sequence comes from Salvia hispanica, assembly GCF_023119035.1. Lineage (NCBI taxonomy): Eukaryota > Viridiplantae > Streptophyta > Magnoliopsida > Lamiales > Lamiaceae > Salvia > Salvia hispanica. The sequence goes on along the minus strand of NW_025952277.1, from coordinate 5,307 downwards.
CACCGCCCTGCCTCCGCCAATTGATGTAGAGGCGCTTGATGACGACGTTATTATCTCTTCGCCTACGGCATTTGCAGAAGTATGCGAGTGTTGCTTTAATCTTGTCACCTGTTATGCATTTGAGTTTTATTTCCTATCTATAATGTTTCGGTATAGTCATGTGATTTAGCTTCTGTTTTTTTTTTAATTTTCAGGCCAAGAACAACGCCAGAAGGAACCGTGGGCGGACTGTCGTGGTTGATGTGGATAATGGTAACCTCGATATACTTTTTCTTCTTTGTCATTACTATGTTCCTCAAACCTTAGTGATCTTGCTGGTGCTATTTCCTTCGTGCGATTCATCATATTTGAAGCATACATTTGCGGATTGTGGTTGCTATTCACTTACAATGTTTTCCCAACTTAAGTAGATTTATTAGAAGTATATCATAGTATCTGAAAATCATATTGATGTTGGAGCAATTATGATACAAAAGAATGTTAGCTTAGCTTATGTGTCGTATACTTTACAAGTCTGATAGAAAAAAATGAACCTTTCGAGTACATCAGCCTCTGCCTCTCGGATTCTAATCCTAACATAGTTGTCTTTAGACCTTTTTCTTGAATATATGTCATTAGAATGCGTCTAACTAATTCCATGTCGTAACAATGCCTCCTTTTTATGTGACTAGTTCAAGTAATACAAACGAACTAGCTCAATTTATACAACTGCTGATTGAAATACGAGCTGTTCGTCTCTCCTCGTCGATGAACTTCATTCTCGAATACTTGTTTCATTCTTTCTGTTTTTTTTTTCACATTATAGAATTTTCTTGCTGATATGCTTCGACATTTTCACAGATGACAGAGCATCTCGCAACAAGCGCAGAAGGGTTCCTACAAACCAGACAATTATAAACTGCGACCTTTACATAAACCTCGAAAGCAGTAGCAACTCATCGGTAACATACAACACACCTTCCTTCCTTCGTTTTCCTCTGCTTTTTTGTTTCAGCTTATTACGCACTATGGTGTTTGAATTTTTAGAGGGAAAGTGGCAAAAGCGCTGCAGTGCCTATACCTCCCGTTCCACCAAAGGAGCCGACATTCAGCTGCCCCATTTGTATGGGCCCGCTAGTCGAAGAGATGACAACAAAATGTGGCCACATTTTCTGCAAGGCGTGCATCAAAGCTTCCATAGCTGCTCAGGGGAAATGTCCAACGTGCCGGAGAAAAACGACGACGAGAGACATTATTAGAGTGTACCTTCCCTCAACTAGAACTGCTTGAGGTCTCTGTGTGTGGGTGTATCTCTGTTATAATCGGTTTTGTACTGTCTTTACAACACACAAGATTCTAAAATTTGAGTTGGTTATTCAGTCTTTACTTCTATTTTTTTCGCTTAATGTGACAAAATATATTATGATAGTTATAGATATAATTGATTAAATTTGGTTGCTTTGTGGCATCAGTTTTAGCAGTTTGAAATTTCAATAATGAGATTTGATATTTAGTCTTAGTTCTGTGGAGTAGTATTAAGATTTATTTACACTATTTGAATATAATATAAAGCGGGCAATATATCTGTAATCTAAATAGCTGAATTAAACTAAATGGGTTTGTGTTAAAATGACAACCCTTTTAAACTGACAACGTGACACCGCTTATACAGCAATATTATAAACGCTACACAGCAATATTACAAATACTACAAAACAATCTATAGATTGTCAGTATAGTGTGTCGGATATTGCTTAGATAACAAGAAATATTGCTGGTTAAAGACCAGCATATTATTCGTCCACATGTACAAATGATTGGCTAGGAATGGTGGCATGGTGTTATTTTAAGGGATGATGGCACCCTAACATGCCCCAAACTAAATGACTTTTTTTTTTAAAAAAAATTGGTTCGAATTTTGGGATGATTTTTTTAAAATCAAGAGAAGTTTCAAATAAATATCATATTCCAGCTCTGTTAATTCATTTCATTCGTATTTTATCATAAAATTAATATATAAAAGTATAATTCACATTTTATTATAATTTATTGAGTTTTCTTAATTATAATGGGATACATAAACAGCAACGGAAGAAGTACAATTTTTAAGCAAAGTCATATAAGTAAAGATTATATTAATTCATGATCGACACTACTGAATAATGCAGGCGTTGGGATCATCTTCGCAGGAGTGGCCGTCAATCGGATAGAAATGCGATGGCGGCGGCGATGGTGGCGCCGGTGCATTCCAATACGGTGCACTCGTCCCCCTCTGAGGTGAAAACGGCGGCGTAGATGGTGGTGGTGGTGTTACCGGTGGCTCAGGCGGTGGCGTAGATGGTGGTGGTGGTGTTACCGGTGGCTCAGGTGGTGGTGTTACCGGTGGCTCAGGTGGTGGTGTTACCGGTGGCTCAGGCGGCGGCGTAGATGGTGGTGGTGGTGTTACCGGTGGCTCAGGCGGTGGCGTAGATGGCGGTGGCCGCACTTTCTTTGTCTTGCTGCCGCAGAAACATGACATTTTTGAGAATGTTGTTAAGGTGTTGTGAAAAGTATGGGAAATGTTTGTTTATATATATGTTTGAAGATTGAAGAGATATGTGAATTCATATAATGGTATGCAAAATGCTAAGTATTCCACTTAATTACTGTGATATGCTGCATATCTTATGTGAGCAATGTTTTTGAGCATTACGCGTTGTTTGTTTAGTTTATAGATTTATTTTGATTCCAATTCATTAAAAAATGTTATCTACATTTTCTTATTTTGCAATTTTCATAAAATAAAACTCAAGTAGTTCGTGTTGTGTATAACTTTGGGTTATAACTTCGAATAAATTAATAAAATGATAAATCAAGCTTTGATTTTTATGTAAAATGTAAAATTGAAAATGTGAATAAAACAAAACAAAGAAATAATGTGTCTTAAGAGAGAGCGTGATGCGCTCATACCATTTTACTATTTGGTAATTGTCTTTTGGTAATTATCTTAACTAACAATTTAGCATACATAATATTGTGATATTAATTTCATGCTAATAATTACTCCATAATTTCAAATGTAATGATGTAATTAGGATTGACAAAATAGTGCGGATAGGGTTTATCATATTTACTAATGTTAGGAATTTTTTATCTCAAAGACGAACTCGATCGTTTTATTGCATTCAAGTTCATACTATTTTTTAAAATAAATTCTTGTATAGTTGTAGTTTTTATTTCATTGAATCCTTATTTAATCGATTTCCTTTAGTTTAATATCAATGTTAATAAAATTTCATAATAAATTGTAAATTAATTTGGTAAAAGAGTTTTGTCAAAATATAAACCAATTAAGGTTAATATGAGTGTGTTGAAAACCTCTCTCCACAACTCCTCCAACTAAATTCCTTGGTAGAGATAGCAACATATTGAAGATTTTTTTGTTTGAACTTAATATCAACCTTTATGGCATAACAAATAATTCAGTTTTCAACTAAGATATTATGTGGAGTTTATTTAAATAATAATAGATGAAGCGTTATTTTATTATAAAAAATTAACAATTACATTTAATAAAGATGAAATATATCAAACATAAATGTACAAAGACTTGCTGGAATAAAGAGTAAAAATAGAAGTACCTACTTATGCGTTTTATTAACTTTTTTACAATATGTATAAGATCAAAAACAATTTCTTAAAACTAAATCCGCATTTTTTATTCACGGACGGTGGGTCTATATATATAACTATGATTCGTATTTCATTAATTTTTCCCATTCAATTTCTTTATATTTCTTAAACTCGTACCCAAGTTAAAATGGTACGCATAATTAAGGACGGAAATAGTATATACAATTTTCCAGAAAATTCAAATAAGTAGGGTAGTTCATTTATCAAACTACTACTTTTTATTTTTATCATCCCTATATATAATCAGTGTAGAAATATTAATAAAAACTACTATATATAATATTAATCGCGGTGCTTTCCAAAAACGTTCGATTCCCCCCTCTGAGGTGACATTCCAAATAGTAATTCAATTTTTCAGCTATGTACGAATTTATCTAAATAATACTATATAGTAGATGATGTTTTACTTTATAATGAAAATATTAACGTTCCCATCAAATAAAGATGAAAGATAATACTTAAAAAATAAAATCTATACATATATAAAATGCGAGTTTTGGGCCATTTTGAATGATAATTTTGTGCAAAGGATGTAAATGCAATTAAGGAAAGCTGAGCTGTTATGGCTTTTGTAACTCCTACTAATTCATGCGATTATACATATATTTAGATAAGATTAAATTTAGTTTAATAGTATAACGGTTACAAATGTTATCATTGTGAATATTTATAAGTTTTAAGCATTAAGCTTCTCACGTCCAACAATCACTATGGATTTAAATTGACATTTATTCTCCAAGACGTTTTCAAATTGCCTTCATCATTATTGAACGTTTTTTTGAAAATGCCATGATCATGGTTAATTAGCTAAATAAATGAGAACTTTTCGTTTCTGTTTCAGTGATGAATGACGCCTCACATCCAATCACTGTATATATATACAGGACTATGATATACACATTACCCTAAAATTCATAGATATATTGAGCATGGAAACGAAATCCGACTCCAGCACATTGCCTATTGCCTCTTCATCCTCCGCCACCATGGAACGACTACATAGGAATTGACGGTGAATATCCTCCAAAGGTTTGCATACTGAAAAGCTATTGGAGAGTGCGCATAAAGTGTGTAGTACATGGTGGCGACTATGCAAGGATCCCACCAAGTAGCACGTCATTGTTATGGATATTTGACGTCCTGCTCTCCGCAATTTTTGGAATATTTGCCGTTGCGCTGCCCGCGAATATGACAACCTGTGTCAAAAATTTGAGAACATTGACTTTGTGCAGTAGATCGTAGCCAGAGAAAATATGTTGAGCTAAAGTTTGCCATTTTTGAAATGTATGGGTTGCTAAAATATGTAGCCGACTGGTAGAATTCTTCTATTTGCTCTGTTTGCTTATGCATTTTGTGTGTTTTGGTTTATTCTACTACCAAATCTGGATTAAACCTGCCTTTTGTTATTACTCTTTAGAATTTTGAAATGCTAAGAAACTTAGGAATTCAAATGCGTTCACTTTTAAGTTGGCGAATTGCACTGTTACATTGTTTTTTTATTTCAAATTGTTTATTTGGTAGTATATTTTTAGCTTAACTGTGTTCTTTGTTCTTTAGTTTTGGCCTTTAAATTCATAAAAAAATGTCAATCCACTTGCTTTTAGTGGTGGATCCATAACCGATTACTATAACTATAAAAATTAAATATAACTCTAA
>NW_025952276.1:0-24000 GCF_023119035.1 Salvia hispanica | reverse complement strand
GTTGAGTTGTATTCCTTTAATAGTTGTGTAGTGATTTTTTTTTTTTTTGGCAAAATATTTATATTCTCACATACTTTATTTTCTCTTCCTCTCTTTTTGTAACGACCCACAAATTTATGATATTATTATTATTAAAATTTTTATTAAACTTAGCTTCGTTATGATCAACTCTAAATTAGTGTAGTTAGGATATAATAAACATCCCCTCTCGTATCGAATAATCGACCGTCGTGCTGGTTAGGAATCAGCACAAGGCATACATGAGAAGTTACAAGGTAAAAGAATAAAATTCAAATAAAAGTTTATAATGTCCAGTACACATGCGGGGAGTTCAAAACCTAATCTATTACAATGGAGTGACATGCAAATCACGGACAGCTATCTCACACAGTCGCGCCGCAACTCGAGGGAGCTTGATACGTCCACACGATTGTAAAATGCTATTCAATGAGAAATCCCTGCATGAAGAAAATAGGTTAGAAGGAAGAGAAATCATTATTAACATATTGTAGAGAAAAAGCCGAAATAAGAGAATTTCAAGGGACTAGAGAGAGAAATGAGATCAAAAGTAGATATTATAAAATCTTTGAGAATTTTCAAAGGCTGCAACCGGAGATGTGTAATAAATGCACATGATCAAAATCTACGGTGGCAACTATACTCATTCCTTCACAGCATTAAATGCAAATCTTTATTTAAGATTTTGCAAATAAAAGAAAGATACACCTCCACTCACAAGAATTTATTTACGTATCAAATATCTGTCATAACATAATCACTATAGGATTTTTGATAAGAAAGCCTACTGATATGCAATTATGAAACTAGTAAACCTATCCAACTTCTCCCCCTTATCACACACATATATATACCTCAAACTTTCCATTTACAGCCACCCATCACTATCATACCCCAAACATTTTCCACATAGCAACAACTTTCAGGAGACATAAGGAATAACAGTAGGTGTTCCAGATCAGCCAAGTCGTACCAACACTTTCTGCTTCCTACCTACTAAGGTAATCTCCAAACCTTTTTACCTTCTTTAATGCACATACATTCACACTTGAAACCTAGGACTATAATAGATGCATTAGTCAACACCAGGATCCACATGACTCCTTATACCAAATATTTAGAACCTCAGACTAATGGAACAGAAGGAGTAAGAGTCTTAAAACAACTAACTAAAGCATAAACTGGAACTCATCTCTAGGAAGTGATCTGCCAAATCTCCTCTAGCAAGCTTCGACACTCCGTCGCTGATAATGACACCTTCACACAAAAATCCCTCACTAAAGTCGAAATGTTTACGAATTTATATAGTCAAATACCATAAATACCCGATTTTTTAAGCGAAGAAAAAAAAATCTAGATAAGATAAGGGAAAGAACTCTTTCTGCTGGAGGACGGCGAACGGTGTAGGTAGGCGTAGGGCCGAGAGGGGCAGCGATGGCGTAGATTATGGCCGAGCCACCACCGGTGCATGCACCGTGGCGGCGGCGGAAAACCCGAGAGAGGAGATCTGGGGTTGTGGCGACGGTGGCAAATCGGGGAGGAGGGGGAAGATCCGGAGGCAGCGGCGGACGGCGGTGCTGGCGGGCGTGATGGTGGCCCGGCGCGCGCGCAGCGACAGCAGCGGCGATGGTGGTGTGAGCGTGGTCGAGAGAAAGAGAGAAGAAACGAGAGTGAGAGGGCCGCCGCCGGCGACGGCGGCGGACAGCAATGCTGGAAATGGTGGTGGTGACGGCGGAAGTGAGAAGAAGAGGGAGCCGCTCATTGTGTTAGGAGAATTAGGGATTTAGTGGTGAAGGAGGTTAGGTGTGATTGTTTATATGTGGGTCTTTTCTTTTATTTATTTGGACTATAGAGTAATAAAACACCCCAACCCATCCCACAGAATAAGTTAAGTTCTAGTAAAGTGATTAGAAGCCCATTTTCGAAAATTTATTTAATTAGGCTCCAGTTTTTCTTAAAAGAGATCTTGGCCTACCTTTGGAGATAACTCTTTTCGGAAGAAATATTAACCTTTCATCAGCCTATGTTAAGTTTTAATTAATATTTTGTTGCATATTAACTAATTAGTGTAGTTCCCTCTTCTAGCGAAAGGAGAAAAAAAAAAGAGACAGAGAGAGAAATTTGAATTTAATATCAGTAAACTAACATGTACTGAATTGATGCATTTGTGGAATTTAAAAGAAGGAATAAATAGTGTTAAGTGCATCCTTAGATTGCTACATCTTTTTATTTGAAATTTAAAATAGCCCAGCATTTATTTTCTTCTTTCGTAAAAAAAAAGGGGGGGAACTTACAAGGAGTATAACACCGAGTAGCAAGGAGTTAACACCTAAAAATCTTGAAGACGTACAAGGTGAACTTTTCTATCCTACATACTAATGTGGATAAAAATAAAGTTATTTTCAAATGATTGTGAAAACTCGAACTCATGTTCGTTGCTCTTTTTTTCAAATAATATTGTCTTGCCATAAATGTTTTGTATGATGCCTATCTGTTGTTTATTTTGGCGTGAGGCCAAGTGATTTGTGAATCGAATTCGGGTCCAAGTGAGGGTGGTGTCCCTACTCGGACTAGTGTACACAGGAGACCTATGGCCAGAGGGCAGGTCTGGTGACCGAGGAAGGTGGCCACCTTCCCGGCACAAGAATGTTGATGTGACCGTGAGAGAACACCATCTCTACGGCACAAGATGATCAGATATGGCTAAGTACAGGAAAAGGGCCCAAATGTGAATATTTTTAGTAAGCTCGGATCTTTTCAATAAAACCCCGAGTGTTACTGTGATAATGGTTTGACAATAATTTTTAAATGTATATGTGTATATTTCGGCAATGTGTTCACTGAGTACTTTTGTACTCAGCCCTGCATGTATTTCTAAATGTGCAGGTTGAGCAGTGGCAGGGTGAAGTGAGTGCTGTTGATCCACCAAGAATAAACTCTCGGAGGTTCATGTCTCCAAACATGGAACCGAGTTCTTTTGCTTCCGCGGTGCCTTTTTAAAGGCAACGTTTCTCCTATCTAAGACTCTGATATATTCTATTTTGTTTAAGACCTCGTTAATTTGAATAGAACAATCGCTCGAGTCTGCACGTTGTGTTAAGTACCGTTTCCTCCATTTCATATTGGATATTAAATCGTCAACTGTCTTTTACTTTTGTTATTTCCCCCACTTCTTTCCCCCTCTTCTTCTATCCCCCCCTTAATCACGGTCCCCCAAGCTAGATCATCCTTAATCAGCTACGGACGTGACATGACTAATCTTTCATTCAACTACTAGTCCAATTTTGAATATCAAATTTTTTATCTCATTGCTTTTTTTGCAGCAAACGAAGTTCCTAGTGAACTTTCTACACAAAATAGGAGTATCCTTCTAGTAACATTCTCATTGTATGAATATAGTTGTACTTGACATAAAAAAACATAAAAAATCTCATATATGAAAGGTAAAACCACAAATAGACAAAATATAAGTATAATTCATAATCATATTGAACAGTAGTAAAATTTCATTTTTATTAGCATATGACACAACAAATCGTGGCAAAGAACAAAAGTACTAGTTAATAAAGGAACCAAATTTCGTGTAAAAAGACAAAAGTTGCTCACAAGATGGAAGATAGAGTTTCTAATTAACTACTGTAATGGAATCTTGATTCATACATAAGCACAGAGCCCACTAAAATAAAGCATCATTTAAGGACAAAATTAAGTGAAAAACGAGAGAAAGTTATATCTGGAGAAATCAGATCAGCCCGTGTTTCAGAACAGACGGAAACCAAAGGAGTCACTAAAATATGAGAAGTGATGAACAAACTCCAAAGACTGACGACTAGAGATGGTGGACAGAAAGCAAACGACGATGAATTAACTCCAAGACCAGAACGGTGAAGAGCTGAGTGGCGAAGTCACGCAGTTAAATGAGTGATTAAATATTTAAATGAGATATGCGAGTCAATTTACTCCCTCCGTCCGGCATTAGGAGTCCTGGTTGAGTTGGGTGCGAGTTTTAAGAAATGTTTGAGTGTGTAAAAATTGGAGTGTATGATAATGGAATGTGGGACCCATTTGCATTATTATTTGCTTTATTCTTTGGATGTGTTTTTACTAGTGATTTTTTGTATTTTATTTTATAATATTTTTATTTCACTTTTTATGGAAATGTCTAACCGGGAATTAATGTCGGACGGATGAAAATGGTCTACCGGAACTCCTAATGCCGGACGGATGGAGTAATAAGTATTGAAAATAATAAGAATTAATACTATTATAATATTATTTCTTAATGGGTAACACCACATGAAATTTTCGTGTTCTTAACGGGTCGACCCGATAAGCACACGAACTCATTAAGCTTTAACCCAAAACCATTAATTTCGTGTGGATTCGTGTCGTGCCAAAAATTGCCAACCATAATTTTGTGTTTGATCTCTCTCACGTTATAAGGTACTCCCTCCGCCCCGCTTAAGATGACACGTTTTCCTTTTTAGTTTGTCCCAACTAAGATGACACATTTCCCTTTTTGGTAACTTTCTCTCTCCAATTAATACACTCAACCATTTTTTCTCACTCCTATTAAAATATCCATCTTTCTTTATCTCTCTACTTTAATACTTACACTCACATTCTCTCTCTCCAATTAAACACTTTAACCAATAACTCCTAAAACCCCGTGCCGGCTAAGCAATGTGTCATCTTAGCCGGGACGGAGGGAGTATTATTTTTCATATGTACTATGTTCTCTTCAGGATTCTGAATTTGTTGGAACATATACTATTAATGGCGAATGCGACTACAAGCAAATTGATACGCTCGGATTTTGCACTATTTTAGGGCCCTTAATTTGTCTATTTTTAGTGTCTAAATCGCAATTCATGTCCATATTTCACATATTTTATCTATTTTGGTATTTTGACATGTTTTGTGAGAATTGTGCATATTTGAGATAAAAAGATAGGAAAAAGTCGAAGATAGAATTCTGGCGCGTTCAAGACGTCCTGCAACCGCTGGGACGTGTGCAGCGACCGCTTGAGAGAATCCGTAGCCACTGGACTAATTTGTAGCGACCGCTGCAGGACATGCAGCAACCGCTACCCAAATCCGCAGAGGCTTCGGACAACGCACAACGACCGCTGGCCAAAGCGCAACGGCCCGCTGCAAAAAGGCGGTGCACGAATTTAATTAAATTTTCTCCAGATTTTACAAAGATTAGCCAATCTTTTCCTTTCATCCATAGGATTCGACTTACTCCCTATATATACTCCCTTAAACCTCTTCATTCACACACACCTTTTACACTCTTTGCCTCACAATTCTAGAGCAAAAATATATGAGAGTTCATCACTGTGCAAGAGGTTGAAGACGGAGTCAAGTGAAGATCAAGGCTACAGGATTCTACCTTTGGGTTTTATCACTTTAGTACTTATGTTTACATTGTTTTCCCTTCAAACTAAATTCATAGGATTCTAGGGATGCGTTAGTAACTCTTTTTGGTTTATACAAATTCCGTTTTCTATTTAATATCCGTTTTGTTTATACTTCGTTTCTTCCTTAAGTTGTTCCGTAATACTGCATGTTTGAGTGACACATTCGATGCTGATCTGCTATTACTTGCTACATAATCGTGAGAGGAGGTTGACTAGTTAGATCCACTTAATAGACACTACAATTAGATTCCCTTAAAACGGCACTGTTAATTGAGAGCGAGGACTTTTCAAGGGTCTTAGGAGCTTCTAGGAGTTACGAATCTAGGATTGAGAACCTTAGTGTTAGTAATCTACGCTTGTACCGCACGGGCAGAACTTATGTAACTCGTCCTATCGAAGTATAAACTGTGCTAGGCAGTGGCGGACGCAGAAATAAATTTTGGTAGGGGCTTCACTAAAATTTTTCATACGCGATCGTCCATGAAAAATAGTGTCACTTTGCTATTTTGGGATGTCCACTAATCTCATTTTTAAAAATGGAAAGTTTCATTCTCATACTTTAACCATTATTCTCTCTTTCTCTTTTACTTTATCTATTTTTTTCTTTCTCTCTTACTTTATTAGTTTCTCACTAAGACTCTGTGTCACTCACAAATGAGACTATTTTTTATGGACGAATAAAGTGTTATATATATTATAAAAAATCAAAATAATAGAAAAAATTAATGCATAAATATATGATATATAAAATTAATCTAGTTGTGTTTATTTTCCGAAAGCAATAAATATCTACATAAAAATGCATAATTATCTAATACTCCCCCCGTCCACAAAAAATAGAGCAATTTGTTTTGCGTATGACACGGGTTCTAATGTAGAATTGGTAAAGTAAGAGAGAAGAGAGAAGGAGAAAAACTAAGTGAGAAATAGTGTTAGTGGAATGATGTGTAGGGTTATTATTTGTTGAAAACTTTCCATAAATGAATGTGCTCTATATTTTGTGCACGACCAAAAATGGTAATTGTGCTCTATTTTTTTTGAACGGAGAGAGTACAATGTGATTTTGTGAACTACTCCCTCCATTTTCTAAAGATAAAATTCTTTCTTTTTTAGTTTATTTTCTAAAAGTAAAAGTTCTCAATTTTAGAAAATAGACTACATAATTCATCAATATTAATTTTATTACTTTTTCTTTTTTTTTTATTTATTAATTTTGTATTAAAATTTTCTAAAATCTTACCTTTAGAAAAGGATGGAATATGACAAAATGAAAAAACTGACCTCACCTCGCCGATTGAAGTTATAATTCTCATTTGAATAACAAGTGTTAGTGTCTAATTAGGAAACAATTTAAAAATTGTTTTAATAATTTTAGAATGTATATATAGTTACACTTTTCAATTTCATACTAGTAGTAAACGTGCCACCTAGGGAGTAGGGATTGACCAAGACAACTATTATTATTATATCAGTAAAGTTCAAAATTGATCCTGAATATATGGTCATTTTACATTTTTGGTTCTAAACATTATCTTTTGGATTTTTTGGTCCTGCACATATGAGAATTTGATCATTTTGGTCCTCCGTCAACATTTCTGTTAAAAACTAACGGTCAACGACCGAATTTGACCAAATTAAACTTTTAATTCTAATTTTTTTACTCCCTAATTAATTCTCTAATTATTTTTACACTTCAATTTCATCTTCTTCCTTCCTCTCATCTTTCATCTTCTTCCTTCATCTCCTCTCATCTTTCATCTTCTTCCTTCCTCTTCCTCTCAAACTCTAGTTATTTAAATTCCGTCAATTCCGTGAACCGCCATTCTAGATCCGACGAAGAGATCGGTGTAGGCGACCTGTACGCCGTCGACGATGAGGCCGATGGAGGCCCGATCCGTGGAGACGTGGACGTCGCGGAATTTGCCGATGAGGACGGCGTAGTCAGAGAGGAGGGTGTCGAAGAAGGGGGCGGAGAGGTTTTTGAGATCGGCGAAGGTGTGGCGTGTGGGGACGACGTGGTAGCGGAGGGTGCTGACATAGGCGGCGACGGCAGCCATGTCGACGAGGGCGGCGAGGAGCTCGTAATTGAGGGTGTGTTTCAGCTTTACCCCTTTAACATGACTGAATGGGGTTAGATTATTAGAGAGAGAGAGAGAGAGAGTGTGAGGATGAGGGAGATGACCATGGATTTTTTTGCTGTGCAATCTCAGTCGTTCCCTCTTTCTTCTCTAGATGGGTGATATCACTTAATTCCTGGATCTAAGTTTTTCCTTATCGTATTTCACTTTTTTTAGTTCCAAATTTGGATCTTTCCTTTAAAAAACCCATCTTTTGGGGATTTTTTTTTCAATTGGTAGTTCGATTTGGTGTTGAAGATCTTGGCCTATCGATATTTTCTGCAATTTTACCTTTTTTTTATGTTTGCGTTCTGTTCAAATGAGTAATATCACCTTTTGATTTTTGGATGATGTTAAGTGGAAGGAAGAAGATGGAATTGAAGTGTAAAAATAATTAGGGAATTGATTAGGGAGTAAAAAATTTGAATTAAAAGTTTAATTTGGTCAAAATCGTGATTAAATCCGTTGACCGTTAGTTTTTAACGGAAATGTTGACGGAAGACCAAAATGATTAAATTTCCAAGTGTGCAGAACCAAAAAATCCAAAAGATAATGTTTTGGACCAAAAACGTAAAATGGTCATATGTTCAGGACCAATTTTGGCCTTTACTCTTATTATATTCATTAAAATTCATCTTCTTCCTCATCCCAACTTCATGCGGCGGCAGCCATTGCCGAAATTTTCTCTGTGAATTTATTTTTCAGCCCCTCCTCCCATTAAATCTCTTTCACATTAAACCCCAAAGATATTAAGTTGGGAAGGCTGAATATACGTTTCTAAAGAGTTTGAAAATTTTTATTATAGAAATTTATTAAAAATAAATGGTTTGGGAGGGGCTTAAGCCCCTCACCTCCTCCACCTGTGTCCGCCACTGGTGCTAGGGTATTGCAGTAGGAATTTGTATAACCATAGTTGTGAATGCACATCCCTGGAATTCTCTTATCTCATTTATTCGACCTCTAGTTTGTGCTGCATTCATCCGCTTTCTGTTTTCAATTTAATTGTTTTCAAAAAATTTTATGGTTCTCCAAATAGTAAAAGAAGCTTAGTAGAAGGTAGCCAATTGGTGATCTTATTCCCCGTGTTCGACAACCCGGTACTAGATCTACCCTGTATACTTGCATGTATATTTAGTGCTAATAAATAGTGCATCACATATGCAAATATTGATCGATGGTGAAGATTTGAAGCAGGACAATAATGACGTGGTCATTACCATATCCGACATACTTGTGGAAGCAAAATTTGATGAGACAACTTATTCGGGTAAAGCACACATGTGTGGACAATCTTATTCGGCCGCGGGTAAACAATAGGGTAAGATGAATCCACGCAAACTTTTCGACGATGTGGGAAACACCTCTGATCGCGAATTTACGAATGGTAAAGGAACAATTAGATTAACAAATGCTACTTCTTGTGCTTCATATAACCCGAATGCATGATGGCGTCGTCCGTACGAATGGAATCTATTTCTAACATGCCACGTGCCATATGTGATATTAGGATATCCATTTGAATAATAAGTCACCCGTGACATGCTATTTTCATTTATACATATGTGTGTAGTGTGGATTTTGTAAGATGTGAACTCATATTTGAATATAAGACGTCAGTTGGCATAAAAAGTCGCAATCGCAACATGCTTTCAACCTTATTTTCTTAAAAAAAAAAATTCATTTTGGTTAAATTGATTGATGAAATGCGAGTTATTTTCTTTTTGAGTTTCTTTTTCATTGGTACGACAGAATAGAATTTGGTATATACATTGTTAGATTGTTTTGTTTGAGTGTTTAGATTCTATATTGATTGTTGTTCTGAAAGTATTTTATTGTCTCACAAGGAGTTGTTGGACAGCGGAGTGTGTAATGTAGTGATTGTATCAACCCCAAACAAGACTCACTATGAAATCTTGATGGATATTATTAATTATAAGCCACCCCAAATCCCAACATGTTTTGGTGGAGAAGCCTCTCTGCACCATGGTTGCACATTGCAAACAGGTAGTAAACCACTTACTACAGTATTTTTTTTCACGATTGTGCCTTGTGTTAACGAAATAATTGAGCATCGAGGGGTAGTGAGAGAAATTATATTTAATCTATGATGTGCTAGCATACAATATCCTTCAGTGGTCTATTATGTTGTTTGATGCAAATGAATATGACAATGGTACGTGGCTAGACAAGTCTTTCTGTACATTATTCTCTCTCTAAACGAGTGAAGGAAATAAAATGACTCTATTACTATGAAATGTACATTATTTTCTCTCTAAATGAGTGAAGGAAATAAAATGACTCTATTACTATGAACTATGAAATGAAGAGAGTATAAATTTTAAATTTGATCTAAATAGTTGGAGTAAAACTACTTTTTTATGTAACGTATACTCAACAAAAGTGGATTTGAGTTTGGTGTCAATCAGTGTTTTAAAAACCAGTTCAGACCAGACGGTCGGACCGGTCAGCCGCGAACCGACGCCTTATCTGGTCCGATTTAGACGATAAAACCGTTCCACTATCGGGCCGTTTTAAACCGCTCAAACCGCCCGATTCAACCGAAAACCGATGACCAGTTAAACCAGTTTAAAGCTTTTAACTTTTATTTTAAACATTGTAATTGGCAATTGTGCTTTATTTATAGAAGTTCCAAGCTATGAATCAACCTTTACTCATCGATGTGGGATACAACATTTCTATTCCTGCTGTACTAATTTATTAAGTACTACTACAAAATATTCGCTCCTTTAGTTAAGATGTATTTTTAAATTTTTATTCTTTTTAAATTAAAATCTGCCATCCGTTTAACCAACATGTTTTTACTCTTTACTTTTCAAATTTTTTATTGAATAAATAAGTTGAGGACTTGAGGTTTTGATAACAAATTTTATATAGTAAAAATATACAACTAGTACAGTGGTATAATATTTAGAAAAAGTTTTGTTCTAGCATCTTTTCGGTGGAGAAAGTTATATAGATTGTAGGATTATTGATATTTTATGTTACGAATGCTCAAAACAATGCATTATAATTGTTAATTTTGTTTATTACTGATATTATTTTAATTATTTGCACAATATATTATTTAATTAACTATATAAGTGTGTTGCTACAGTATTCCTGTCTGACCAGTGGTTCAACCGGTCGGACCAGTTGAACCGTGAACCAATAGCTACATCGGTTCGTTCACCAGTCCGATTTTTAAAACATTGGTGTCAATGATTGGAAATGGTTCAAGGCAGCACGGTAATTCTCCATCTATATGAATAGTACATTTATACTAGTCCAAATTAATTTATGAGAACAAAAATCTACAACGTTTTAGATCGACACTAGTATGCAAGTTGAGGTTGATTAGTAGCAGCAGCCAGAAATTATGTAGTTGAAAGCCATCAGCAAGGTTATTTGCGTCATTTCAGATACTCTCCGCACTTTTAATAAGACTTGCCTTCATATCTGTTCCTCCCCAGAATTTGAAGTTTAACCCTACACCGTCGACAATGGCGGCCGCCGCTTCCACCTCCGCCTCCCCAGCAATCACCAACAACACCTCTCTCCTAACCAAACCAAAGCTCATCGCACGATTCACTCTTCCATCCCCCCATCCCTCCGCCCCCTCCCCCCTCCGCCGCCGCCACCTTCAAATCTCAAACGTCCTATTTTCCCCCAAAACCAACACCCAACCTCAGGATCCCCCCTTCCCCTCCCGATTCGCCCCCGACGAGCCGCGCAAGGGCAGCGACGTCCTCGTCGAGGCCCTGGAGCGCGAGGGCGTCACCGACGTCTTCGCCTATCCCGGCGGCGCCTCCATGGAGATCCACCAGGCCCTCACGCGCTCTGACATCATCCGCAACGTCCTCCCCCGCCACGAGCAGGGCGGCGTCTTCGCCGCAGAGGGCTACGCCCGCGCCTCCGGCGTCCCCGGCGTCTGCATCGCCACCTCCGGCCCCGGCGCCACCAATCTCGTCTCTGGCCTCGCCGACGCCCTCCTCGACAGCGTCCCGATGGTCGCCATCACCGGCCAAGTCCCCCGCCGCATGATTGGCACCGATGCTTTCCAGGAAACCCCAATTGTGGAGGTAACTAGGTCAATTACGAAGCACAATTATCTCGTATTGGATGTTGATGATATTCCTAGAATTGTGAAAGAGGCCTTCTTTATAGCCCGATCCGGTAGGCCCGGCCCTGTTCTGATTGATGTTCCTAAAGATATTCAGCAGCAGATGGTTGTTCCGAATTGGAATCAGCCTATGCGATTGAGTGGTTATTTGTCTAGATTGCCTAAACCCCCTTGCCAGATGTTGTTGGAACAAATTGTTAGGTTAGTATCCGAATCGAAGAAGCCGGTGCTTTATGTAGGAGGGGGTTGTTTGAATTCGAGTGAGGAGCTGAGGAAATTCGTCGAGCTTACTGGAATTCCGGTTGCGAGCACCTTGATGGGGCTCGGTTCGTATCCTGGTTCGGATGAGGATTTCGCCTTGCAAATGCTGGGGATGCACGGCACTGTGTACGCTAATTATTCAGTGGACAAGAGTGATTTGTTGCTTGCGTTTGGGGTTAGGTTTGACGACCGTGTGACTGGTAAGCTCGAGGCGTTTGCTAGTCGGGCTAAGATTGTTCACATTGATATTGACTCGGCTGAGATTGGGAAGAATAAGCAGCCTCATGTGTCGATCTGTGCTGATATCAAGCTGGCTCTTGAGGGGTTGAATTCGATACTTGAGGATAAAGTGCACGGTGGTGGTGTTAGCCTCGACTTTTCAGCGTGGAGGGATGAGTTGAAGGAGCAAAGGATCAAATACCCCTTGAGTTTTAAGACGTTTGGAGATGCAATCCCCCCTCAATACGCAATTCAGATGCTCGACGAGTTGACAGGGGGAAATGCTATCATTAGCACGGGCGTGGGGCAGCACCAAATGTGGGCTGCGCAGTTCTACAAGTACAATAGGCCGAGGCAGTGGCTGACCTCAGCTGGTCTTGGCGCGATGGGATTTGGTCTTCCTGCAGCCATTGGAGCTGCTGTTGCGAGGCCTGATGCTGTCGTGGTGGACATTGATGGCGATGGGAGTTTCATGATGAATGTCCAAGAGCTGGCCACGATAAGAGTGGAGAACCTTCCGATCAAGATAATGCTGTTGAATAACCAGCACCTGGGCATGGTGGTGCAATGGGAGGACCGTTTCTATAAGGCCAACCGCGCCCACACTTATCTGGGAAACCCTTCGGATGAGTCGCAGATATTCCCCAACATGCTCAAGTTCGCAGAGGCCTGCGACATACCAGCAGCCCGGGTGACTAGGAAGGAAGATCTGAGGGCAGCATTGCAGAAGATGCTGGACACCCCCGGCCCGTACTTGTTGGATGTGATTGTCCCGCATCAAGAGCACGTGCTGCCTATGATTCCGAGTGGCGGTGCTTTTAAAGATGTGATCACTGAAGGCGACGGAAGAACTAAATATTGAGGTAGATGAGGTTATGCTTTGTAGCAGAGCTTATAAAGAGTATCAAGCAGGAAGAGGTATTGCTTGTTTCTGTTGTCAGTGTAATGGTAGCTGTGTGATGGTAGCTGTGTGATGATAATGTACTTTTGATCTAGGGTGTAATAACTAATAATGTTATCTATGTATGTAAGATTTTAGTGCATGGATTGATTGTTTTTATGTATGGTGAAATGCATCAAAAGTTTAGTTATCATACTCCTCTACATTATGTTTTAAGTAGCCTTTTAAGATGCTACTAATTCGGTGAAAAATGCATTTGATTGTTAGTATTAGACGGAACTGTGAAAATTAAAATTGGACCAATTCGTATTGTTTGGCATCAGAAGCTATCACACTTGAATGTATTTTTTTCTAGATTAATATAGGGGACCAATTTTGAGTTTTATACATTTTAAATTTTATTGAGTGTTACGTCTTTCCTCTTTTAAGTAGTGCTCAGTTTCGAAATTATCAATATAGTTCTCTTTTTTCTTGTATCTCTCGTTTTTCTGTTTTACAAATGAATCATGCATTAATTCATTATAAATTTGTTAATTAAATATTTGTAATTCAGAATCTAGTTATACAGTTTTCGTACTATTTTATTAACTACATACCTAAGCTAGTTAAATCTTAAGCCTAAAAAAACATTTATAGTGTAAAAAACATTTGCTATCTATCTATAAATATATAAAAGAGGAGTTTTAGAAATAATTACATAAATGTCATTGATAATATAAAAAGATTTTTCTAATATACTTACTATATTATTAAATTTAAATATTGTATTATTTAATCTAAATGAAATATTGATACGACTCTTTATTTTTTTCATGATTAGCTACCTTCTAATGACATTCATTGCCACTTACTCAATTATCCACTAACCTATTAACTTTGAGATTCCATTAACCTGTTTGGCAACAAATTCAGGATAATTATCCTGAAAAGCTTCAATGAGCTCCCATCTGTTGAAGCCGGGAGAGTTGTTGAGGTCATTGACTTGAACAATGGTGGAAACCCTCCATGTCTGAAATCCAAATTTCTCACACTCTTCTCCATGAACCGAACCCTCCACCTCAAGAATCTTCTTCTCTTCTCTTCATCTTCGTCGTAGCCGCTGTAGCAGACGGGGTGGCCCTCTTTGCTGTGGCCGTCCATGAACACAGCCTTTTCAAATTCTTCTTCCTATTGTTTATGTTATTCTCCTTGCAGGTCTTTATGGTGGAAGTGATTTATGTTTTGAAGTGTCGAGCTTAATTATGTGATTTTTTTCCCTTTTCTTCATGTACTATTGTGAAGTGTCGAATGTATAATTTTTTCATGTATATGAATATTAGGTTGGTGACAGCTCTTATTCATTTGTCTTTCCTGGACGTGGTATCGGTGGTAGCAACTACACGGGAAGTAGGCGATGCGGGAATACTATTAGGTCATGTTTGGTTGGCGGGAAAGTAAAGTTGACAAGGAAAATGATTCCTAGGAAAATGAATCCCAGGAATATGATTCCTAGTAACTTTACTTTTCTGTGTTTGGAAAATATCAAGATTTTAATTATATTTAATTTAAACACCAAATTAAAAATATACTTATTATTTTTTTATTTATAGAAAAGAATAATATTGTAAAAATTTTAATAAATTATTAATTATAAATAATAATTATTATATTATTATATTTATTATTACGATGGATAGTTTAAATATGGATTATCCATCATAAAATATAATAATATAATTATAATTATAGTTACATAGAATAGAATATTATACTCATTTATTATAATAATAAATATAATATTTACGGCTATTATAATTGAATAAATTTTATAAATTAAAATTGCACTATGACTTTATTGATTAATTATTAATTTATAAAATATAATATTTATTATTTATTATTTAATTTATATAATTATATTTAAATTATTAATTACTATTATGAATTATTATAAAATATAGTTATAATTAGGGTAATTTTAATTATAGTTATTTATTATAGTGAAATTAAGGTATGGTTTATAATTTTAAATTATTTTTAAAACATTGTAATTAATAATAATAATAATAATAATAATAATAATAAAACTATACTATATTGCTTAAATATGTAAGAATCCTAAAACTGGGAAAAAGAATACCTAAGAAAAGTTAGGATTCAGAATCCTGGAAAGTTGTACTAACTTTCCTTGTTTTCGGATTCTAATTACTTTCCCAATTAGATTAAAAAACGAAACAAAATTCAAAATTTAAGGAATCAGATTACTTTCCCAGATAGAATCCTGGCAACCAAACATGGCCTTAGGGTATGCAACCAGTTTTTTTTTTCCGGCTAAATGCATGCATATTGATATCGGTTGTATATTCCATGCTATTTTGTTGTATTTATACATTATTTTTATTGGCATGTGTTTGTGATTGATCTTTTGTAGTATAGATCTGAAAGTGATTTAATGATATGTGATTTTTGTGCAATTTTTAGTTTATAAACTTATTTGGTTTTATGAGTTTAGAACTTGAAATAATAATATTGTTTCTCATTCGGTATATGTGTTAGTATTTTTTTTTCTTTGTTTGATTTTATATTTTTTAATAATTGCTTTTTATTTTATATATTTATGATTTCAGATTTCATACAATGATATTTTTATGAATTTATAAAATCATTTTATAGTATTGATACTTAACCCTAAATAAAATTCAATAGGTTGTACAACGCACGAGGTTGATACTAGTTCATATTAAAAACCAAATTTGTGTACGACCGACATCAGCTCTGCATGCACAAGTATGGTATGCATGGTGTCAGTGGTGGCTCCAGAATTGAAAAATAGGTGGCATGGATTAACGCTAATATTAAGGTTTCTTCTTTCGGTGTTACAAACCCACGCTGGAAAAGCTAATACCAAGAGTAATATGCATCATACTTCGATAGACTCCGTCCATTACCAAACAATAGTCTTCTTTTTTGCATTTTACTTCGTTCCACAAAATTAGTCCACCTCTATGTTTGGCAAGTTTTTTGCTTTTATAAGGTGAACCACATTCTCCATTAACAATATTTCAACAACGCTAAACTAACAACCAATCATACAAGGGCACAAAGACCTCAAAGGAAGTACACAAAACACGCAACAAACTCATACCACAAGCAAGTCTGCACAACAAAGCACAAAACAACTAGTCGAATGCAAGAAGAAGGTTACCTCCTCAATGATCTTTGATTGCATTCTTGGTTCTAAGCTTGTAGCCCAACCATCTTCTAATCTTGACCTCGTACATTTTCCCTGATATAAAGGGAAATTTTGGACACCACCCTTTGATCCACGAACCTACCCTCCAAAGTAGTAACCTTTTCTCCATTTCCCAATTTGGGACCGTCTTCTCAAAGACAACTTTGTTCCTAAGCCACCAAATGGACCATGCTATCACGTAGAAGAGAGAGGGCCATAGCTTTCTATCAAACTTGAAGAAAGGTGCGCTCATCCAACTATGAAAGCACGAAATTGGGTCCTTGGGCATGCAAACGGATAGATTTCAAAAACTGCAACCAAAATACCAAAGGATATCTGAGCACCTACTTCCGAAAAAGGCATGATCGATAGTCTCTGGTTCCTCTTTGCAAAAAGCACATAGATTATGTTCAACTCCAGGGATCCCAAAATGGAACAATTTGTCTTTTGTATTGAGTCGCTCCTAAAAGATAAACTACACCAAGAGTTGCGCACGTGGTGGGGCAACTTTACGCCACGCCAAAGTTTCATGGAAAAATTGATTGTTGTCATTTCCCATCATACGAGCAATCTGCAAACAAAAATAAGAAACAGAAAAGACCTTAGATTTATTGAAGATCCAAACTCTTTTATCGCGTTCGCTCTCATTCAAGGACATATGATCCATGGCTAAGTAAAGACTTCCGATCAAATCTTCCTCCCAAACAAACAAGTTTCTTCTCCAAGTAAACTTCCACACTAAGGGGCCGTTTGGTAGCTATGTTTCGCCTAGATAAGAGATTAATCTGGGTTTATTTGTGTGTTTGGTAGTTATGTTACCAAACATAGTAGCCCGTGTTTTATTTCCGGCCCGCACAAAGCCCACTGAAAATCTTATGTTTTAGTCATATTTGTAACTACCCAAAATCTTATGTTATTTATCATGGAAGCCTAGTTAAGTTAGCAAAATACAATTTTACCCATCAAAATTTCTAACCCATCAATTTTACTTAGTTGTTGTATTGAAGGACGTCATTTTCCTATTAAATCATATTAAGAATTTTGTTGATGTCAATTTGTTGTTCTAATTATATTACTTTGTTATTTTATTTACATTATATTATATTATAATATTCTCATTATATTACTTTATGTTCTCGTTATATTACTTTACATTAAATCGTATTATATTCTCATTATATTACTTTATTTACATTATATTATATTATACTTATAATTACGTAATACTTGAAGGCAATTGCTTTTGTTTTGAACATAAATATACGATGTTGTTCAATCCACAAACGCTTTAAACTTCAAAAAAATTGAACATATAAAATTTGGTACTTGATAAAATATTTTCATATAGAATTTGTCCAAAATAATAATTGATTATTCATAAAATTTGTCCAAAATTATTAATGCTCACAAAAATAGAATACCAAAATAAATATAAGTTTTTTGATATAAAGATGCTAATTTTTGTAAGGAGTTTAGCTTGAAAAGATGTTAATTTTAAACAAAACGATTTTATAGGAATAATTAGGGTAAAATGATGATAGTTTAGTAATTAACTTAAACTAATGAGGATAATTTTGACAATCATAATTTTAATCCTTACTTGTGACTTATTGTACCAAACACTACAATAAGATAACTCACAATTATCTTAATCTACCAAACATCCAATATATGTAAATTAACTAATCGAAACTATGATTACTATCATAATGGTATCATGTCTAGTCGAAACATGACATAGCTACCAAACGAACCCTAAATGGTTATTTCTCAAGTGTCCATATCTCCAATGAGACGATGTTGATGTGTAGAGATCGAGAACAGTCTCGGGAACATCCTCTTAAGTATATCTCCCCCAGTCCACTTATCAAGCCAAAACTTTGTAGAAGCCCCATTGCCAACCTTGATTCGTATCCTTTTCTTAGCCACTTCTTACACTTTACTGTCAAAAGTAGAGAAGTCCAGAATTTGATCCCATAACCTTACGGTATTAGGTGACATCTAACTTCGGTAAGTATTCATATTTTAAGAACACTAAAAAAATTTCATTACGAGTCGAAGCAAATACTATGAATCTTTCACTATATTACAAGCATACAAGTAAAACAGTTTAGTGCATGATCATATACCAATAGTCCAATACATCGAATTTTAATATTAGTAAATTCATTTGATATATACACCCTCATACCACTGAAAAATAATCTTATATTACTATTTCTCTCGTATTCAAAAAAAAATAATTTTATTGTAAAATAAAATTTTTCTTCATATTTTATCAATTTTTTTCTTCCATCTCATTTACTTATTCCCCTCTCTCTCTTATTTTTTCTCTTTCTCACATTTTATATTTACTTTTTTCTCATCTCTACATTAAAATTCATATAATTCATAAAGAAAACTATTTTTATGGATGAACTGAATATTTAATAATTACATTATGCAGACGTATATGATTTGGAAAGGGTCATTTTTTTAGTATATTAAATTATGCAATCTCCACTGATCTATTTGATTATATTCATTAGTTTACTCTCTATTTTGTACTACTGTATATGCTGAGAAAACTGGGTAAATTTTCTCTCAAATAGTGAAATGAACCGATTCAGTAATTTTAGAGTTAACCCAATGGGGTCTACCTCGATAAAATTACTTCCCCAAATAAATTCTCTGGAAAAACTGGTGGGGACACTGTCCTCTCTTAATTACCAGACTCCAAACAGAATTTATCAGTCGGTGTACAAAACACTACTACAAAACCCGCAAATAATATTGAATACAATATCACAGCAGAAAAGCAAACCCAGAAATAAATGCGGAACAAAATAAATAATAATGAAAGAACACACCCAAAACTTTGATAACGGAGTTCAGCCAAATTGCCTACGTCTCCGATTATATTAAACGGAGAAGAGAGTACAATATTTGAGGCACATAACAAATGGGGGGGGGGGGAGTTCCTTTTATAGGCAACTTACCCCCTTCCCCCCCAAGTTTCATATTTGACAAAAGTCAAATATTGTAGACAATATTCAACAAATCTCCACCTTGGCAAAATTTCAAATCCCACCGGACACAAATCTTCTCCATCCAAACAAACCGACTCGCGGTGCTTTCATATTGGCACAGTCAAGCGCCAGCTCCAAAGGTTCTTGATTGGCTCTGATTGCTGCGAAGGTTCTTGGGGTGGAACCTCTTCATCATCTGACTCTTCTTCTTCTTCCGTAGGAGAGTCATTTGTGGTGTTCGTAGTCGGGATCACAACTGCATCTTCGAACTCCACCTGCTGCGAAGTATCACTACTATTTGGATTTACCTTATTCAACATGGAAGATTCATCAAAGGTAACATTCCTACTTACAATTGTCTTCTTAGACTCCAAACACCATAACCGATATCCTTTAACACCAACACTGAAACCCATAAACAAAGCCTTCTTAGCACGTGGATCCAATTTTGATTCAGTGACATGATAATATGCAACAGAACCAAAAATGCGCAAAGAATCATAATCAGTTGCAAGTTTACCGGACCATACTTGTAAAGGAGTCTTGCCATCAATGGCAGAACATGGAAAACGATTGACAATGTGTTGAGCGTATGTGAGGGCCTCAGCCCAAAATTTTCTGTCTAGCCCAACATTAGACAACATACAACGAACTTTCTCCACTAGTGTTCGATTCATACGCTCTGTCACTACATTCTGATGTGGTGTATTTCTCACTGTGAAGTGCCGAACTATGCCACACTCCTGGCATACATCTTGGAAAGGATCACCCTTGTATTCTCCACCGTTATCTGATCGGAGAACCTTGATCTTCCTCCCCATCTGATTTTCAACTTGAGCTTTCCATTTTAGAAAAAATCCCAACGACTTCATATTTGCTCTTCATAGTGTACACCCAAACTCTTCTGGAAAAATCATCAACAAAAGTGACAAAATAGTGTCTACCTCCAAGTGACGGAGTCTTGGCAGGTCCCCACACATCAGAGTGCACGTAATCCAGAGTTCCCTTGGTATTATGGATTGCAGTGCCAAATTTCACTCTTCATTGTTTCCCCAGAACACAATGCTCGCAAAACTCTAATTTGCAAGACTTCGTACCTTTCAGCAATCCTTGCTTGGCGAGAATTTGCAATGATCTCTCACCAGCATGTCCCAATCGCAAATGCCAAAGCTTCGTCGCTTCTGCATCCTTCTTGTTACTCGAAGTTGCGGTTGCTACTGTCCCAACAACTGTACTACCTTGGTAGTAATACAAATTGTTCTTCCTCACGCCTTTCAACATCACCAATGCTCCTGAAGTTGCTTTAAGAATTCCATCTCGCATCATCACAACTAGGCCTTTAGATTCTAAGGCCCCCAAAGAGATGAGATTCTTCTTCAACTGGGGCACGTACCGCACATCCTTCAAAATTCTGGTGGATCCATCCTGATTTTGCAGCTTGATTGAGCCTATCCCGACTGTCTTACATGGACTGTCATTTCCCATATAAACAAGTCCGCCATTGAGTTCTTCGAAATCAAAGAACCACTCGTTTATGGGACACATATGATAGGTGCAACCTGAATCCAATATCCACTCGTCTGGATGCGATGTTGTAGGTGAAACAGTAAAAGAACAATCCGACTCCGCATCATTTTTGCATTCAGCAACATTTGCATCCTGCGAAGCCTTTTCTTTCTTCTTCAACTTTGGGCAGTCTTTCTTCCAATGTCCTTTCTCATAACAGAAAGCACACTCATCTTTGGCAGCTCGTCTTTTCGATTTGGACCTTCCTCTTCTCTCCTTTGATCGGCCTTGTTGACGACCCCTTGCCACTAATGCTTCATCTGTAACTGCTTTGCCTTTCATTTTATCTGCCTTTCGCAATTCATGACTATACAAAGCAGAACATACAGTATCCAAAGACACATTCTCTTTACCATGGAGTAATGTGGTCTCCAGATGTTCAAATTCATCAGGAAGAGACGACAACACATCAATGCTAGATCCTCATCCTCAAATTTCACATCTAAATTTAGCAGGTCTGCTACTAATTGATTAAACAATGTAATGTGTTCATTCATAGTGGTACCTGGCCGGTATTCAAAACGGAACAACCTTTTCTTCATAAGGAGCTTATTCTGACCACTCTTCTTCAGAAATTTGTCCTCCAGTGTCTTCCACAATCTATGTGCAGAAGTCTCATTCTTGACAGCATACTTCTGCTCCCTGGACAGACACGACCGAATTGTTCCACAAGCTAACCGATTTATGGTACTCCAATCTTTATAATCTATATAATCTGGTTTCTTTATTTCAATGGCAATGTCAAGACCCTGTTGGAAAAGAGAGTCTAGAACCTCTCTCTGCCACATACCAAAATGGCCAGTACCATCAAATATCTCCACCGTCAATTTCATATTTGACAGTGGAAACCTTGACCACGATGACGAAGAACTAGCCTTGACTTCTTGATCATTACCCGCCATTACAGACTCAAAATAAAGTATTCAATATTACAGACAAAGAGAACCAAGGACGAACCTTGGCTCTAATACCACTTGTTGAGAAAACCGGGCAAATTTTCTCTCAAATAGTGAAATGAACCGATTCAGTAATTTTAGAGTTAACCCAATGGGGTCTACCTCGATAAAATTACTTCCCCAAATAAATTCTCTGGAAAGACTGGTGGGGACACTGTCCTCTCTTAATTACCAAATTCCAAACATAATTTATTAGTCGGTGTACCAAACACTACAACAAAACCCGCAAATAATATTGAATAAAATATCACAGCAGAAAAGCAAACCCAGAAATAAATGCTGAACAAAATAAATAATTAAGAAAGAACACACCCGAAACTTTGATAACAGAATTCGGCCAAATTGTTTATGTCTCTGAGCACCCTCAGCAGAGCCCGTCATATTAAACGGAGAAGAGAATACAATATGTGAGGTACATAACAAATGAGGGGGGGAGTTCCTTTTATAGGCAACTTACCCCCCAAGTTTCATTTCCCCACCGATGTGGGATTGGAAATATTTGCCAAAAGTCAAATATTGTAGAAACAGCATACTCAATAATTACTCAATACTCCCCTCATCTCTATTTCATGTGACACATTTCTTTTTCACGTGTTTTGAGAAAATCATACTAATAAATAGTTAAAGTCAAAAGAAAGTAAAGTAAGACAAAAAATAATGTAGAGGATAGTCTCATCTATATTATTTTCTCTCTTATTTTAGTTTCCCCTTTATTTTAACTATTTATTATATGATTTTCTCTAAACACGTGCGAAAAGAAAATGTGTCGCATGAAATAGGACATAGGGAGTATATAAAAATAGGTCTCACATTACACTATCTTTTTCTACCACTTTCCATTGTAATATTTATTAAAATTCGTGTCAATCTCAAATGGAACTTATAATTGTGGACGGTATAATATTTTTTTGTTAAGAAAAATGACTGGCTCATGATAAATATCCCAAAAGAAAAAATGATTTGCGGGACAGAGGGAGTAAAAGAGTGATGGATGAAATGGAAACACTTATTTAATGGCGGATGGATATATTGACATGAATAAATATTGTGGTAAGCTGTCACAATTCCCACCCGATTGTCACCATCTCAATCCATGGCTGAAACAACCTCCATCAACCCCCAAAATGGCTTCTGCCCTCAAACCAGAACATACCACAGTCTCCGCCCCGCCGTCCCTCTGCCTCCCCCGTCTCAGCCCCTCTCCATCTTCCAATACGCCCTCTCCCTCCTCCACTCCTCCTCCTCCGCCCTCTCCACCACCCCTTTCCTCATCGAGGCCGCCACCGCCCGCCACCTCACCTACTCCGCCTTCCTCCGCCACGTGTCCTCCCTCTCCGCCTCCCTCAAACCCCTCCTCTCCCAAAACGACGTCGCCTTCATCCTCTCCCCTCCCTCCCTCCACATCCCCGTTCTCTACTTCTCCCTCCTCTCCCTCGGCGCCGTCGTCTCCCCTTCCAACCCCCTCTCCTCCCCCTCCGACCTCTCCCACCAAATCTCCCTCTCCCGCCCCGCCATCATCTTCGCCACCGCCGACTCCACCAACAAACTACCCCAAATTGATGTTCCCATTATCATCCTTGACTCGCCCTTGTTCCTCTCCATGCTCCAATGCGAATCAGCGTCGCATTCGAGCTTAGTCGCGGCCGCGGTGGTGGATCAGTCTGCTGCGGCTGCGATCCTCTACTCCTCCGGGACCACGGGGAGGGTGAAGGGAGTCGTGCTGACTCACCGGAATCTGATCGCGCTGGTGGCAGGGATGTATCACAACAAGTTGGGTGAAGATGAGGTGGAAAGTGCTCCTCACCCGGTGTCGATTCTGACGGTGCCGCTGTTTCATGTGTTTGGATTTTTCATGCTGATCAGGGCGGCGGCGCTGGGGGAGAGCGTGGTGCTCATGGAGAGATTCGATTTCGTCAAAATGCTGGAAGCGGTGGAAAGGTACAGATAAAAATCTACGGATTCTATTTTAAAATCAATTGGTGATAGAAAAAAGTGTCATTGACATTTCAATTCTGACTTAAATAGTGATTTCAATTTTATTTCTAATTCTTTAAATCAATGATATTCCAAATAATTATATTATACTCCCTCATTCCTAGAATAATAAAAGACATATTTTGTCAATTCGGTTACATTTCACTTATATAACCAACTTATTTCAAGTCACGTTTTATTATGAAAAACTACACTAATATATAAA
>NW_025952275.1:0-1000 GCF_023119035.1 Salvia hispanica | reverse complement strand
TAGGTTCTGCTTGAACGAGAATATGAGAATGAGCTTGTTGTGAGTGGTGAGTTACAGAGAGAATCTGAGTTTTTGCTGAAACAGAGATAGAGTTGAGAGATATGATACGTGTTGGTGGCAGGGAGTAATATAGTACTGTATTAAATTTTGTTCTTATTGAATATAGTTGTTTGAGGGAGGATATGTGATTTTTAAATCAAAGTGGTATTGAGGGGTATATATATATACATATACATATATATATATATATATATATAGAGAGAGAGAGAGAGAAGTGATCAATGTTTAACTAATTTTAAGACCATAACTAGAGAATAAATCCCAGCCACACATTTTAATACTTCAAATTAATCCTATGGCTTAAGTTATCCTATTGCTTAAATATAGCCAATGGCATTTTTGGAATTCAATATTACTAAATCAAACTTACGATTTCTTCACCATCACCATATTTCCGTGATTTTCTTAGCTCTTCGCGATTCACGATTTCTTCCAAAATTCACGATTCCTGATCGTTAATCCTCTGGATTTGTTCATCATGATTCGATTCCAGATTTCAGATTCATCACGATTCCAGATTTGTTCATCTCGTTCGTGATTTCCAGATTTCTAATTGTTCGTCAAGCATGATTTCCATGTTCGATTCCTGATCGATCGTCCTTCGTCGTGAATTCACATGATTCGACATGATTCGATTCTAGATTTCAGATTCATCACGATTCCAGATTTGTTCATCTCGTTCGTGATTTCCAGATTTCTAATTGTTCGTCAAGCATGATTTCCATGTTCGATTCCTGATCGATCGTCCTTCGTCGTGAATTCACATGATTCGATTCCAGATTTCAGATTCATCACGATTTCATATTTGTTCATCTCGTTCGTGATTTCCAGATTTCTAATCGTTCGTCAAGCATGATTTCCAGATTCGATTCCTTATCGATCGTCCTTCGTCGTGAATTCACATGATTCAATTCCAGATTTCAGATTCATCACAATTCCA
>NW_025952274.1:0-25534 GCF_023119035.1 Salvia hispanica | reverse complement strand
CGTATTGGATTGAACAACTCAATCATGCAATGCAATGATGGGTTGTACAACGTGATCAAGTGAGATTAACTGTTTGGCAATCGGGAACGGATCGGAATCCAAATTTCACATTGTTGAAATGTAAGTAGAAGCATCTGCAACGGCGTTTGGTCGGACGGGTGGTCTCGTCCCATCGGGACGAGCCGCCATCGGGACGTCGTTGCATGTGTCTTGCTTGAGAGAGCCGCCCTCCGCGGAGACCACGTCTCCGTCTGAGGAGAAGACGTGTCCGGCACACGTGGCGCGATATGGAGTGCACGGTGGCGCCCACTCGTCCCCCGCGAGTCTGCAGCGTTTTGACCGTTGAAATTTTTATATATTTATTTTAAAGTGAAAAATATCTATGTAAAATATAATTTCTCACTTCCTCAAATGGTAGCGTTTTTTTCGATTTTTATATTTTATTTTTTAACCTCCAATTTCATTCTTAAATCGTTTATAAATACCATATTTTATATAAAAAAAAAGTGACCTCTAATTAATGTAGTTATTTTACCATCAATAAAGTTAAAAAGTACTTCAAATGAAATACTCCATTTTTGTTCAGAGACATTGAATGTTATGAAAATACTATAAATATACAACCTGTACTTTTCTTTTCATATACTCCTTCCGTCCCGCTTAAAATGACACGTTTTCCTTTTTAGTTTGTCCCAACTAAGATGACACATTTCCTTTTTTGGTAACCTTCTCTCTCCAATTAATACAATCAACCACTTTTTCTCACTCCTATTAAAATATTCATCTATCTTCATCTCTCTACTTTAATACCTACACTCACCTTCTCTCTCTCCAATTAAACACTTTAACCAATAACTCCTAAAATCCCGTACCGGCTAAGCAATGTGTCATCTTAGCCGGGACGGAGGGAGTACCAAATTCGCAATTCACTCTTAAAATAATGGAAGTAAATATTATTATAATAAAATTCAGGTTAAAAATGTAGCCTCCGTCCCCCAAAGTTTGTTCCAATTTGATTCGGTGCGTGTTTTAAGAAATTGTTTGAGGAGATTGAGAGTGTATTTAATGTCTTTTTTTGATAAGATTTCAAGTGAAATAAACTTTGTTGGACAGACGAAAATAATAAAATGGGACAAACTTTGGGGGACCGAGGGTGTAGTTTTTTTCTACCAAAAACATATCATATCATATAAAGAAAAAGTAGAGGCATAGGAACTAGAAAATGGCAGAGTAATTAAATTGACTATAGAGAAATATCGACTACAAAAAAATATCAATAGTTCAATACCCCACCACCATGTGCAGTCCTAGAATGGGCCTTATACGAACAAATGTTGACAAGCTCCCCAATCACTATACCTTCCAGAGTCGAATTCCATCCACTGTGCGTAAAAAACGCCCCAACCGACTCATGCCCTAGAACTAGCTCTTGTGGGACCCATTCCACCATCAACCCCCTCAACCTCGTACCTTCCTCGATCTCAACCGGGATCTCGTTTCCATCCCCGATAACCGAATCCGGTCTAACCACCCACAGGAATCTATAACCACTTTTAACCAAACCATACCAAAACTCCAACAATTCATCTCTTGTCAACATTGTGATGCTCCCAAAGCTCACATATATCACAGAATTGGGAGGTTGAGAATCTAACCAGGCAATGCAGGTGTTGTCTTCCTTCCAGAAGCTGCTAGAATGATGCGATGATTCGACTCCTTTTGCTTTCAGCAATGCTTTCGAATGGGAGTGTAAGGGGCCGATGGAGTAGAGATTGGGAATGTGTTTGCGGATTTGATCGAGGATTGGACCTTCTAAATCTTCGAATGTGTTGAGTATGAGAGCGTGACAGAAAGTTAGGTTGAAGGCCTTCAAAGCCATAGCTAGAAAATGAACAAGGCTACTGTATTGCATAAGGATGATTGTATTAGATGATGAATTTGAAGATCAGTACGTCCCATTATATAGGGAGAATTTCTACATGTCAAAGGTATACTTTGATTTGATTGAATTCTATCTATGGAATGGATCACTAATTTCTTGCTTGTTATCTTCCATAATTTCTGTCAAAGATCCCTGACTTCTTGCTTGTTATCTTCCATGATTTCTGTCAAGGATTTCATTGCAGTGCCAGCTCTATCCAACTCATCATTCATCTTCAACTCTCTGATTCCATCGTTGAAGATGGCAAGGTTTACACTTCCCCTCAATTCGATGGAGGAACGAGAATAAACTCCGAGTTTATTCCGCAGACGAGAGAAGAATTGGTGGCTCAAGGGCTTTGTGAATATATCTGCTATTTGATCTGTGGTCGGGACATGGCGAAGGTCTATCATTTTTGCTGCTACCTTGTCTCTTACAAAATGAATGTCCAGTTCGATGTGTTTCGAACGAGCATGGAGGACAGGATTTGAAGCAAGGGCGATAGTGCTCATGTTATCAATCCAGATGATCGGACAATGAGGAAGTTTTATGCCCAATTCAGTGAGAAGCGAGGTGAGCCAAGTTATTTCAGAAACGAGGAGTGCAAGGCTGCGGTATTCTGACTCAGTGCTGGAACGAGATACAACCTTTTGCTTCTGTGAGCACCATGAAACCAAATTACCCCCAAAATAAGTGCAGTAGCCAGAGACCGATTTCCTATCATCGGGATCCGAAGCCCAATCAGAATCACAAAAGCCAGTGAGATTAAAATTAGAGGCACGAATGTGGATGCCATGATTAACTGAGCCAGCAAGGTAACGGAGAATTCGCTTTACAGCTTTCCAGTGTTGATCAAGAGGGCACGCCATAAATTGACTGACCTTGTTAACAGAGAAGCTGATTTCCGGCCTTGTGATTGTTGCATACTGTAATGCACCAACCACGCTTCTGTAAAGCTTACCTTCGACAAAAGGATCACCATCATGCTTGCTAAGTTTCGAATCAGAAATCATAGGAGTGGGGGAAGCTTTGGCACTGTCCATCTTGACCTTGAGCAATAATTCCTTGATATAGGCTGCTTGACATAGGTGAATTCCTTGAGAGGTTTTTGAAATCTCCACACCGAGAAAATGGGATACCTCTCCAAGATCCTTCAGTGAGAACTTACTGTTAAGCTGCTTAATCACAAGTTGTATGGCCGACGGAGAAGAGCCGGTGATGAGCATGTCATCAACGTAGAGCAGGAGATAGATCACTTCAGAGCCAATCTTGCGAAAGAAAAGTGAAGTATCGGCCTTAGACTGAATGAATCCAAGACCCATAAGCACTGATTGAATGGTTAGAAACCAAGCACGAGAAGCTTGTTTCAAACCATACAACGCCTTATTGAGCTTGCAAACCACATTAGGACCACCCTGTTCAAAACCGGGAGGTTGACGCATGTATATTTCTTCTTCCAAGGAGCCATTTAGGAAAGCATTGTTTACATCGAGATGAGTTATCGACCAGCCAGATGAGACTGCTATACTTAGGATGAGACGGATGGTATTTGGCTTTACAACGGGACTGAAGGTATCAGTGAAATCGAAGCCTGCTTCTTGTGAAAAACCTTGGGCCACGAGGCGAGCTTTATGGCGAGCAATTGAGCCAGACACATGCTTCTTAATTCGAAAGATCCATGTGCAACCGATCAGATTTTTGCCCGGGGGCAAAAGAGTGAGGATCCAAGTCTTGTTGCGGAGAAGGGCAAGAAACTCGGCTGTCATAGCTGCTTTCCAGATTGGAATAGATAGAGCTAGGCGGATGGAACGAGGCACAGTGGACGAAGGATCAATTACACTGATGTGAAATACCTTTGGCTTGAAAATGCCTGCTCTAGATCTAGTCACCATGTGATGAGTGCTAGATGGCTGAGTTATTGGGGAAGGCGAGGAGGATGAATCTGTGGATGGTGGATCTTTATTAGGTGGTGGTTGAAAGGTGGCAGCAGGTGGGGAATCTTGATTAGGTGGTAGTTGAGAGGTGGGTGGTGGGGATCCATGTACATGATCAGGAGAATCATGATCTGAGATGTCCATATGTGAGTCAGGAGGGGAGCTGAGAGGTATAGGAGAGTTTGGAGGTATAGTAGATGGTGAGACGGATGTGATTGGAGAATCTGGAGTGAGCACAGGTGCAGGTGGTAATGAGGGAAAAGAGAGAGGTAGTGAGGGAGGTATAAGAGGTGACGGTGGGATTTGTGATGGGACGAAAGAGAGTGGTTTTTTATGAGGAAATGTGTATTCATCAAACAAGATGTCCCGTGTGATGACAACTTTGCCACAAGGAAGTAAAGCCTTATAACCCTTATGAGAAGAGCTGTACCCAATAAAGATTGCAGCATCAGATCGAAACTCGAGCTTGTGATGATTGGTAGGGCGAAGATGTGGATAGCAGAGGCAACCAAAGGTTTTTAGCAGTGTATAGTCTGGCTTTTTGTGATAAAGTTTTTCATATGGGGACATATTGTTGAGAGTGGGCGATGGGAGCCGATTGATGATATATACGGCTGTGGTGAAAGCATCATCCCAAAAAGATGTGGATAGCCCTGATTGAGCTAGAAGTGCCAAACCCATCTCAGTGATATGTCGGTGTTTCCGCTCAGCCATCCCGTTTTGTTGGGGAGTATATGGGCAGGAAACTCGGTGTACAATCCCTCGAGATTGAAGGAGGGATGAAAGGCCCCTGTATTCACCACCCCAGTCAGATTGGAGAGCCTTGATTCTTGTATCAAATTGATTTTCAGCCAACACCATAAAGTGTTTGAACACATCAACAAGCTCAGATTTGGACTTGAGTAGATAGAGCCATGTATAACGACTGAATTGATCGATGAAGTTCACATAATATTTGTAACCATTTCTAGAACTCAAGGGGGCAGGACCCCAAACATCACTATGTACCATTTGGAGGGGAGCAGTGTAAAGAGAAGAAGAAACGGAATATGGCAGACGGTGACTTTTAGCAACACAGCAAGGATGACATAATAAACTTGATTTCATAGATGAGAAGGGGATAT
This sequence comes from Salvia hispanica, assembly GCF_023119035.1. NCBI lineage: Eukaryota > Viridiplantae > Streptophyta > Magnoliopsida > Lamiales > Lamiaceae > Salvia > Salvia hispanica. Next base: position 20,555 of record NW_025952274.1, on the reverse strand, counting down.
TACAACTATGCAAAGTCTTTTCAACAATATTGAAAGCACAATGGCCAAGCCTTTTGTGCCAAAGATCTATGCTAGATGTAGTAGATTTAGGGAAAGCAGTAGAGTGTCCTAATGAAGAAGTATAGGCGACTGGAACACATTTCTTCAACTGTGATGTAGGAGTGGATGATAAAGTAGCAGCAGGCTTGTGGAGATCAAACTTGTAAAGGCCATTCTCAAGGGAGCCCTTGAGCAAAATTGATTTGGTGACCTGGTCCTTCACGAAACAACAAGAGGAATGGAATTCAAAAAACACATTATTATCTCGAGCAAAGTGGGAGACACTCAGAAGGTTCTTGGTGACTTTAGGGACAAGGAGAAGATTTTTTAGCAAAAGAGTTCTTGATGAAGAAGGAGATGATTTAGCAATAAACTGACCTACGTGAGAAATGGGGACCCCGTGACCATCCCCAAGGTGAAGATTATTACCTCCATTGTATTCAGAAGAGGTGGTCAGATTGTTGAAATCATTTGTTACATGATTGGTGGCACCAGAGTCGGGATACCAGGAGGACATGTTGTCGCCACTGAAATTAGTTTGAGAGTAGTGACTGGGGCTTCCCCTTGTCTGCACCAAGTTTGCCGAAGGAGGTGGTGGTACATGCTGCGGATTGAAGCTGGACTGTCTGGGCTGAGATGCAGCTGCTGGAAAATTTTGTTGGTACCTGTACCAGCACCTATCTGCCATGTGTCCAGGTTTCTGGCATAGTTGGCAGGTGGCTCGATTGCCGCGACTTCTGTAGCCACCTCGACCTCCACGACCTCTGAAATTGCCACCTCCACGGCTACCTTCCCCTCGATTGAAGCTGCTCCCATAATGGCCAATAGTGTTTTCCTTTCTTGGAGGAGGAGCCTGAGATAGGTGAGCAGTAGGTTGAGATCCATCCACATTGATGGAGAGGCTTTTGGTGGATTCGAGCCTGGATTCAAAACTCAAGAGAAGTCCTGTAACTTCTTGAACAGACCAGGTTTCACCTTTGGATGTTATCGTCACCATCACAGGATTGTATTCAGCTCCGAGGCCACTCAAGATGTGAAGAATTTGATCCATCTCCATGATTCGACATCCCGCTGATCCAAGCATATCACATATGCTCTTGATTTTGTTGAGGTATTCCATCATTGTGAGGGAATCCTTTCTTAAGGTTTGTAGTTGGAGTTTGTAGTGCATAATTTTTGCTTTCGACTGGCTGGCGAAATTCGTTTCAAGAGCCGACCAGATCTCCCTACTCGTGGTCAAACCCACCACGATCACCATTGCACTTTCATCAAGAGAAGATTGCAGCCATGCCGCTAGGCGCTGATCCTGCTGGTGCCACACAAGAAAGCTCGGATTTGGCGACATAGTTGACGATTCTGTTGTGACCACCATTTTTGGCGGAATAATTTGCTCTCCCATGAGATACGGTTCGAGTCCGTATCCTCTAACAGTGGCTAAGACTTGTTGACGCCAGATCAAATAATTGCTATCGGATAATTTTGTGGATATCGGGTGACTTTGCGGAAGCATAGGAATGGTGGGGATGTTATTTACTGAAGTTTGTTGTGTTGGGCTAGAGCTGTCACTTTCAGCCATATTTCAAGGTAGAAGAGATTAAGGTGAAGGAAGGGGTCAAAGCCTAGGTACGAAACCTAGGCTCTGATACCATGACAGAAAGTTAGGTTGAAGGCCTTCAAAGCCATAGCTAGAAAATGAACAAGGCTACTGTATTGCATAAGGATGATTGTATTAGATGATGAATTTGAAGATCAGTACGTCCCATTATATAGGGAGAATTTCTACATGTCAAAGGTATACTTTGATTTGATTGAATTCTATCTATGGAATGGATCACTAATTTCTTGCTTGTTATCTTCCATAATTTCTGTCAAAGATCCCTGACTTCTTGCTTGTTATCTTCCATGATTTCTGTCAAGGATTTCATTGCAGTGCCAGCTCTATCCAACTCATCATTCATCTTCAACTCTCTGATTCCATCGTTGAAGATGGCAAGGTTTACATCTGCGGCCCGCCCACCTCCTTGAGGCTGAGCATGATGTCGAGAATACGGTGGCCGGAGCGGGGGTGGTCGTCGGGGAGGCCGTCGGAGATGGTGGCGACGCGGAAGGCGGCGGCATAGCGGGAGAATCGGGAGTCGAGGCTGGCGTGGCGGAGGAGGCGGCCGTGGGTGTGATCGGAGAGGAGGATGGTGACGTGGAGGCCGGAGAGGCAGAGGATCTCCGCCAGGTTGAGCATGGAGTTCACGTGGCCTTGCAGTGGTACCGGGAATATCAGAATATGCGGCGACGGCGGCGGCGTTACGGTGGTTTCTTGCTTCAACATCTTTGTTTCTATCTATTGTTATCTTTTGTCTTAGGCAAGCAGTGTTTAATGGAGTAGTATACTTGATTATATTAAGTGATAGTACTACTAATGCAGTTGGGAATATGCTTGTAGATCTTAATAAATGGCTCTTTTTTTCTAGGTAGGTATATGTCAATAGTTTTGGACTTTTGTACGAGGGAATCTCATACACTTATATGCTTTTGCAATCTAATTCATGAAATAATGTCTTATTTCTGTTTGGTAGGAAGTTCGTGATTTAAAATTATTTCAAAGTTTACTTCAGGTACATGAAATTGGAATTATAATTCTATGGAATTGAATTGAAATCAAATTCTATTTTTGATAAAATGAATTTGAAGAATTTGTGTATACGCACAAAATGCATACTGTAATACACATTGCACACACGCACAATGTATGCAGTATGCGTATGTGCAATGTAAGTATGTTGTGTATACTGTATTGTGTGTGCAGAGTGGGTATTTTATATATAGTGTGTGTATGCACACGATGGGTATATGCGGTGAATGTGATTTATAAGTAACTATTTGGAATTCCAATTATCTAATTGAGATATAAACTTTAAATCGATACCCAAACATTGGATTTAAATTATACTCTCGTTCCAATTCCACACCCCCAAATTCCATATTCTCAAACGGAGTAGTTTTTTCATTTTTGTTCGATATAAGGTGCAGAATTTGCCGCTGCTCCTCTAAATACGGTGCCACTTGTCATTCTTCTCCTCCTGCTCCTTTGATAGAATGATTGTCCCTATTGAAGATTGAGAGCACAAGTTTGCAAGAACGTTTATAGTATGAGATCAAGAACAATAACCCTAGCGAGAGGCAAGGGTTTCGAAAGCTATAGTATGAGAAAAAGTGTTTTTTATTACTTTAATGAGTAAAGGCCAAATGTGGTCCCTAACATATGACCGTTTTATTAATTTGGTTCTAAACATTACGTTTTGAATTATTCGGTCCCCCACATTTAAAAACGAGTTGAATTTAGTCCTTTTTCAGACGGCTCCGTTAAAAGTGATGGTCAACGGTTTTTTAAGCTATTTTGACTAAATTAGAGGCAAGATTAATTATTTTTCTTTGTATGTTTGAAGTTCAAGTTCTCTCCCAACACAAAATCATCTTCTCTAATTGAAGCAAACACATGGATCCCTCTACCAGATCGTCGATAACCCAACTCACAAACTCCTCCTGAAGTAGTGGCTCAAAGAGGACTAGAGGAGGAGCTCATCCTCAACGTCTCTCCCTCAAGGAGACCCAAACCGACGCCACCCGCAAGGAGATCTCCCACCTCTACCGCATCTTCCTCTTCTTCCTCTTCCACTCCACCGCCCTCCTCATCCTCTTCTCCTCTGCCGCCGCACGTTCCCACCTCTGCCGCCCTCCTGATTCCCTTCTCTCTGCTCCTTGATCTTCTCCTTGGGTTTCATCTAGGCCATCCGGTACAAGACCGACTCTGAATCCCATCTCAAAGAAGAAATAGGGCCTTCTATATCGTGGTGGTCACGTGCATCCCCTCAGCAGCACCCCCTAGAACTCCAGCACGGCGACAATAATCGCCACCCTCCTCAGCGATAAATCCCCCTCCTCTTGTATCTCTCTCTTGAACTCCATAGATTTCCCCAATCCCATATTTAAATCTACCCTTTTTTTAGCCAAGAATCCTCTTTTATGAGAAGGAATTTTTAGAATAAAAGGGAAGGGATTTTGTAGATAGAGAGACAATGAGGGAAAATGATTCAAATTGGTTTTCGAAATGGAATGAAGAATTTCCGTCGCCGGAGGATTTCTACCGCTATCCCAATCCCTAAGAAAAAAATAAGAAAAAAAATTAGAAAAAGATTAAATATTTAATCTAATCTTAATTCAGTCAAAATAGCTTAGATGGTTGTTGACCGTTAATTTTAACGGAGCCGTCCAATAAAGGACTGAATTCAGCTCGTTTTTAAATGTGGGGGGCCGAATAATTCATAATGCAATGTTTAGGACCAAATTGATAAAACGACCATATGTTAAAGACCACATTTGACCTTTACTCTACTTTAATTCTCAATGACTCGAACTAAGGAAATTCTTATAGAATTCCCCCTGCTTGATTCGGACTTACGATTCAGGAAAGAATCAAGAAGAAATCCGAAAAGATTTGACTCTATCTTAATGGTAAATAATTTGGTAAAACAAGGAAATAAACCAAAAATAAAGCAAAACAAATCAAAACAATCCTAATTCTAATATCTGATGAAATCTCTATACTTGGGCAGCTGAGACACGTTCCTCTTCGGCCGACCCTTCTTGATCCCTCTAGTCTTGGTTCTGCCCCTCGTTCTCGACTCTGTCTCTTCGTTCAAGCTCGTCGATTCCAGCTGCAAGGGCTCGTGCAGCTCATCCTTGTCATTGACTGCTATCTCATTGGTTATGGTCGTATCAACTCCTCCCCCCATATAAACGCCCTTGTCCTCAAGGCGTAAATGAGGAAAATGAGAGCGCAAGTGTTCCTCGGGTTCCAGGAGGAGACTCCATCTGCGTCCGACGACCATTGCACCAAAAATTGGACCTGGGGAATTTTATTTATCAGAACCGTGCGCCTACTCGTTGCCTCCATCGTTGTGTTGCGCGGCTGACCCCGGTTTAATTCTGGGGGGTAAAGTGATGCCCACTGTCGAGCCCGGTGTTGGAAGATACCGAGAATAATGTGATTGATTGTAAATTGATCTATTACCAAAGATAGAATAACATCTTCATAATCTAGGTTTACCATATTTGCATATTCTATGCCTATATAACAATGTAACATATTGTGTGATATTCATCAAGTAAATAAAATCCTAAACCCTAAATAAAACGAAACCTTCTCCCAATCTATTTTATCATAGCGTCAGAGCAGAGAAAGATCCGGCTCAGAAAAATTTCATCATAGTCGTGTTCATATTCATACCATATCTCGGTCACGAGACCAAAACCAAGCCAGAAAATTCAAATTCCTACTAGAAAATCCCTGCACACCGAAAATGTCAGATTCAGATTCAGAAGGAGATACCAAACCAAAAATCAAACCTTCAAAGTTGAAGACAAGCAAGAATGTTAAAAAACTATCCTTTGTGGGCGCGACTAATGAAAGTCGCGATAGGAAGCAGAGGAGGATACTCGCACATCAAAGACCAGCCACCGGAACCAGAAAGTCACGGATATGCCGATTGGGAAGAAACCGATCTTGTGGTGTTTTCGTGGATCGTCGACAACATCGAAAACGACATTATCGCCGACTTTGCCCATCATCGAACCTCGAAAGCCATATGGGAAAATCTCGCTGTAACCTTCGAAGGCAAGAGAGACCCGTATCTCATATACGATCTGGAGGATAAAGCAATCGCACTCAGGCAAGGAAGCCTGGACCTGGAAACCTACTACCGGCGTATCCACAGGCTGTGGATTAATGTGGATCGATGCCGAAAACAGCTAGTCGACTGCTGTGACAAGGGAGTCAAAGCAATTCAGGGAGTTCTCAAACACATCGAGGCTGTTCAAGTTCCTTACGGGCTAAATCCAGAATATGATACAATCCGAAAAGGGACATCCTCAAGGAAGAGCCATAACCCTCAGTCAAAGAGGCCTATGGAAGGGTCAAGAGGGAAGCGGCTCGATTAAAAATCATGCCACCGGCATCCCCTAAAACCACCAAAGACTCCGGATTCGGGCCACAGAGAGACCGACCAACCAACAGAGGTGGACCACCGCGACAGCCGCCTACCGGAACCGGTCACCAAACCGGAGGAAAAATAGACGAGGGCAAATTGAGGTGTTCTCATTGCGGGAAGAACAAACACACGAGGGAGACCTGCTTTCTCTGCGTTGGATACCCGGAGTGTGGGATGAAAGGCAGAGAGCACGAGCTCAGGCGAAGCTCGCCGCCGTCGGAATCAGTGAGATAGGGCAAAGACGGAGTAATGCCCAAAATCAGCACCAAGAAGGAGCAATTGGAGGGGCGAATCAGCCAAATAACGTCTCCCATCCAGAAACCACCGGTGGAAGTGGTGGTGGCGGCGGAATTGGCGGGGTTCAGGTCGAAAATTTTGTGGAGAGAGCTGGAGCGACTGAATCGCAAAAATGGAACAGCAACACTCATTGTGGAGGTAATGGGTTTGATCTAGGATCAAACCCCAAGTATTTTCATACTTTTCAGATTGGTCCTTATGTGTCCCATAATTCATATTTCATACCCTAGCCTCCTAAAATTAACCCCCAGATATGCATAATTATGAAAACCCCCCACTAAATATCTGAAAATGCAAAATAACCCCTACTATAGACCAAATTTCAATTCAAAAAAGTTTTGCACCCCTAATGAATATTTCCGCTGCTTTTTCTGTGCAAAATACCAATAATGTTGATAGGAAGGGTTGGATTTTTGATTGTGATGCCACAGATACTATGACTCCAGAAAGATCTGATTTTAGTAATTTTGGGGAAGTGACTGAAACCTATATTAGAACCGCATATGGGGAATTAATTACGGTAGCCGGGGCAGGAACCATAGCAATTTCCCCTAACCTCCGACTTTCAAATTGTTTATTTGTTCCTAGCTTGTCTCAGAGACTAATATCGGTGAATCATGTGACAAGAGAGCTGAATTGTACACTTCTAATGCATCCAAGTTTTTGTATCTTACAGGATATTCGGACGAGGAGGATCATTGGGCGTGGCACTGAGAACCAAGGACTCTACTACGTGGATGGGGTAGCTCAACATGGCAGTGCGATGCTGGCTCACGGGTCCACGAAAGAGGCTTGGTTGTGGCACAGAAGACTAGGACATCCTTCTCATGGTTATTTCAAACTTTTGTTTTCCGATTTTTCATTACCTAGAGATTTTTCCTGTGAGACATGTGTTTTGGCCAAGAGCCACCGACAGTCTTTTAAACCTTCAGATACTCGTATAAAATTTATGTTTGATTTAGTGCATGCCGATGTGTGGGGTCCTGCACCTGTTATTGGGGGTAGTGGTCTTCAATATTTTGTGACATTTATTGATGATTGCACTAGAATGACTTGGATCTATTTTCTAAAACATAAATCAGAAGTTGTTGATAAATTTATCATGTTTTTTCAAATGATCCAAACACAATTCCACACCACCATAAAAATTCTTCGTTCAGATAATGGGAGGGAATTTGTCAATAATATCATGTCTGAGTTCTTTATAAAAAATGGTCCTGTTCACCAAACATCTTGCGTCTATACACCCGAACAAAATGGGGCTGCTGAGAGCAAAAATCGAACCATTCTAGAAATCACCCATGCCCTTATGATTGAATCCAAAGTCCCAGACTCCCTTTGGCCTGAAGCTGTTGCAACCTCAGTATACTTGATGAACAGACTACCTACCAAAATCCTAAACACGAAAACCCCTCTTGACATTCTTTCCCAACAAGCCCAAATACCAGAACCCCTTAGCATGCCACCTAGAGTCTTTGGCTGTACTGTCTACGTCCATATTTCCAAACATAAGAGAACCAAACTTTCCCCCCTGTGCAATCAAATATGTGTTTGTAGGGCATGAGATAAACCAAAAGAAATATAGGTACTTTGATCCAAGTACCCAGAAAATCCTAAATATCGCTGATACTTACTAGTCTCAGTTTAACCAATTACGAATCTCACGAATTGATTTTGTATGCTTGTAGTAGTAATATGCAAGACTTATTTCGTACATAGTCTCTCTATTCCATGTTACATTCAAGGTACCGAATATTATAAATATGCACTTTTCTATGATTTATTCTCTTTGCCTAATATTATTATATAGAGAGCTTAATATAGCATTATTGAGATATTTTAAGAATTTATAAGATGCAATATCTTGATAGCTTATAAATGATAAAGTCTTTGAATAATTAACGTATAAGCTGTTTGAGATAATTTTAAAAAGTGTCATTGAAAAAAGCAAATCGAAGTCAGGTAAGTTTAAAAAAAATATGTTTCTATCCATTGGCCTTCTACGACATGTGTAGAACGTAGGAGTAAAATCTGGAATCTACCGTTTCTATCCCAAAACAGAGCATTCCAGAATCCGCACGAAACGGGCCGATTTCTCCTCCCATTACTATAAATTCTCCTCCTCCTTCATCCCAATTCATCATCAGAAATCTCGAGTCTCACATCAATCAATCAATTAATCAATCGCACACATTCATTCTCTGAGTAGAAGCAAAAATGTCTCTGATTCCGAGCTTTTTCGGGCGCCGCAGCAGCAACGTCTTCGACCCATTCTCCCTCGATGTATGGGATCCCTTTCAGGACTTTCCTCTCTCCTCCGCCATCGCTAACTTCCCTTCCTCCGAGCGTGAAACCACGGCAGTGGCCAACGCCCGGATCGACTGGAAAGAGACGCCGGAGGCCCATCTCTTCAAGGTTGATGTTCCCGGATTGAAGAAGGAAGAAGTGAAGGTTGAGGTTGAAGATGGTGGCATTCTCCAAATCAGTGGAGAGAGGAGCAAAGAGCAGGAGGAGAAGAATGACAAGTGGCACCGTATTGAGAGGAGCAGCGGCAAGTTCTGCCGGCGCTTGAGGCTGCCGGAGAATGCAAAACTGGAGCAGGTGAAGGCGGCGATGGAGAATGGGGTGCTCACGGTGACGGTGCCAAAGGAGGAAGTCAAGAAGCCTCAAGTGAAGGCTATTGATATCTCTGGTTAATCAAACTTATGAGTTTGTTTGACAAGAGTCATCAAGAATTTAGTTGCCTACCAAAAAATTAGGATGATACTACTATTTTTATTCGTAGGAATAATACTTTAATATGAGAACTAAAGCATTATACTTCTCTTGTTTCAATTAAATAAATAATGGAATATGAGAGGTTATTTAATCAATATTTCTTCCGTTCTATTTAGGATGTCCATTTTTTTAGTCTATCCTGCTTAAAATGTCACTCTCTATATTTGACATTAAATGTGTCTACTCTCTCTTTATTAACACTAGTATCACACCCGTGCGTTGCACGATCCATTCTATTTTCCTCAACTTATTTTACACATTGAAATAATTTTATGAAATGATAAACAATATTATCATACGAAATCTAAAAGCATAAAAATATATAATAAAAAATCATTATACAAATATTAAATCAAATAACATTCAAAATCAATAAATTTGTTAAAATATATTGCTTAATAAATTCTGAAATAAATTCTCAATAAAATAATATGACCAACTAATTATAATAAATAAAAAATTTCATTAATTAAGAATTAATCTGTCTCCGTCTCTTCTATTCCAAGTACTGTTCCATCTTACTTCTAATCTCTCTCAACCTTTTTTTATCCGCTTGTCTCTATCTCCAATAACCCCACCTTTTTCAGTTATAATCTCCAACACTTTCATGGTCTCGTGCCAATGTCATCTTCTCCATCATGTCAGATTGCCTCCATCTATATAAAAACTTTAAACAAAAATATAACAATAGTAAGTAAATATTAACAATGTACTCCCTCCGTCCTATTGAAGATGACTCATTTTCCTTTTTGGTTTGTCCCAACCAAGATGATCCATTACCAAAAATAGAAACACATTTATCTCTATTTTATTCACTCTATCTTACTTTACTCTCTCCACTTAACACACAAAATAAGGTTGCATAAAATCTCGTGCCGCCCATGGAAGGGGTCATCTTCCTTGGGACGGAGGGAGTACATGTTATAAAGACATATTTAAATTTGATTCTAATTAACAAAATTGTTCGATAAGAACATGAACTTATGTCATAATAACAATAATAATGTTTAAATATATACTAAAAGCAAAAACAATATGGTTGAGAATTAAGAAGAATACCTAAAATCAAGCATATTTTTTGCAAAAAATAAAGCATTGAGTGAATTATAAACTATCAACTATCACATATTTATAGTCCAAACAATGAATTGGCCATTTATGATATGAAATTTAAAAACTTTTCAACTTTCATAATATTACCCTACAAACAAATAAATTTTGAAACAACAATTTTGGTAGTCCAAATGGAAATAAAATTAGGAGTATTAGGTATAAAATGTTTAATAAAGTTAAGAATTCTATTATATAAACAATTATCTGTATAATAACTTTTAGAAAATGGAATGGCCAACAATTCTTAATAAGATTAGGAGTATTAGGTATAAAATATAATACTATTATATTTCTCCTAGCTAGTAAGTAATTCACATTTTATATATGCATAGTAACTGGATTCATATATATAACCAAAAATTCTTAATAAGATAAGGAACGGCAAAACACATATATTAAAGGATCATGGCAAACACATTCTAAGGCGGCAACATTTGGTTTGTCTCCAAGCTTCGTCAATTAAAATACACGAGCACAAATAACTCACAATTACAAAATATTGAAACATATAAAACATATATTGTACCGTTAGAAATATCATACCTTGGCAAGGAAATTTAATCAATCTTATCACAATGTCCACATGTGAACATATTCTCAACCTTCATCGTCCTTTTAACGGATCTTTTGCATACCATATAGAACCACTTTCCGTAATGGCATTCTATAGTTTCAATCTTCCCAAAAATCCAAAACAATAAAAAAAAAAAAAAAAAAAAAAAAAAAAAAAAAAAAAAAAAAAAAAAAAAAAACAAAAAAAAAAAAAAAAAAAAAAAAAAAAAAAAAAAAAAAATTTTTATTCAAAACCATCAATTTTTATTCAAAGAGAAATGGATATATTTAGATAGAACAAAATATATTTCAAACGAAATCATCGCAGAATAAATCAACAAATAAAAATTTAAAAATTACCTCAAGCTACTAAACATCCTCAATAGATTTCCCCTTTAATTAAGCAAATTCATTAGTGACCTTACTTGAACAAAAATGATCAATTGTTCTTTGGCATGCAAATTTGGCAAAGGTAAGAACCATTCTGAAAATATGCAATAGGGAAGGCAATGAGAGAGAGGTATAAGATAACAAATGATAAATATTTATAGACAAAAAAATAAAGAAATATTATCATAAATGTATGGAATTGTAGCATGATTAGTAGTAATAAATTTATATTGAATTATCGTTGACTACATCTTGAAACGCAAGTTCTACAAAAATTAGTACAATTTTATTCACGCTAAACGCAATTTTCATCAACCATATAATAGAATAAAAATGCTATATTTTATAACTGCTATTCATATTTTTCATTTGAATAGGATAAAATATGTTTTAACTTAATTATTTCAAATAAAGTCAGAAAAATAGTTGCCCATATACAATTGTGGATGGTTACAAATTTTTAATAAGTGGCCGTTACAAATATGCATGGCTGAATTATAAATGCAATAACAGTTTCAAAAAATGCTTATAATAGAGGCTTTGAATCCTAATAGGAGATGAATGATTATTACAACCGTAGAGAGTGGATAATTATGACAATTAATTCATAATCAATTTTTATATTTGAAGATAGAAACTGCCGGGTGAATTTCAAATTGTGCTTCCGAAATTTAATGAGTTTCCAAAGTGGAAGATATAATATTTTAAATTGCATTTACATCCATTGCATAAAATGACTATTCAAAACGGCCAAAAACTCGCCTTTTATATTAGTATAGATATTCAACTATTTTTTTCTATTTACTTACTATATCCAACAATATTTTCTAAAATTCCATATAATCCAAGAATATAAACATTTTAAGTGGAATAGAGGAATACTTTCTAATTATTTAATAAAGGCTCTTTTTAGTCCATTTTTCTTTATTTATTTTTCTTTTTTTATCTCGCTACTAACACGTTATTATTCCCTATTGTCAAAAGAATTAATTATTGTTTGCTTTGAAAAGAAAATTGATATTGAATGGAGTACTTTTCATTATTCAAGTCAGCTCGGAGTAGGGACAATGAATCGGTGTGTGGGCCGATACACGTTAAGTAGCACAACCCAAATATTTAAGATACATTTGCAAAATAAGCCCTCGGATTTTGTAAACTTATGTTGGTTAGAAAAATATAAAAACATATGGAGTATATATATAAGAGAGAGATAATCTGTTGCTAATTTTCTTAGTTGCTAATTATACTAATTTATTAATGTATAGTTGTTAACTTTCTTAAGTTGTTAATTTTACTAACTTATCAATGCAATTATTAAAAATGTTAATAAGATGACATTGAAATGTCAACATAAACTTAGTTGATTTTTAATACAGTGTGTTGATATTGATATTTAAATGTCAATACAAATTTAAGTTAATATTTTATTGGATCGTGTTGACATTTTTTATGCACTACGTTGATGAATTAGCAAGTTAGCAAATTAAGAAAAGTTAGCATTATAATGCAACCCTGCTGTACATATAAGATTGTTGTTGATATGGTTTAAATAATAGCATTAATCTTCATTGGAAGTCTAGTTTAATTTATACAATTTTTATGAATCATTATATATATTTATAATATATATTCCCTCGGTCTCAATTTAAGACTCAAATTTTACAATAAAAATTCGTCTCAGTTTAAGAGTCACATTTATAATTTTTCATATTTAGTCATACAATTTTATCCCATTGTTTATCAAAATTACATCAAAATGTTATTACACACTCCGTCTACATAAAAATAAACCAAAACAAAAATAAAAAACCAAAAAGTCTAAAAGGGACTCACCTTCAACCAATTCACTTCATTAATTACACACTCCACCATCTTACTTCATTTATTATACATTCCACCAATTTATTAAAATCCATGTCATAATTAAATGACACTCCTAATGTGGGACGGAGGGAGTAATATATACAATGTTTATGAATCATAATATATTCATAATATATAATATCCCCGTCTCATAAGAATATGCACTCTTTCTTTATTAGTCTGTTCTACAATTGTATATACTTTTTTTAATTTTGAAAATTATTTTTTTAATGATGTGGGGACACTACAACAAAAAAATGGTTAAGACATATTTTAAAACAATTAAGGACGCTAATATAACACCAACGCCTCAAAAAATGTCCTTATTGTTAGTGTTCTAATTAAAATTAGAGGACGTAAATGAAAGCGTCCTAAATTAAAAAATAATAGATTAAGTTAATTAATCATTTATTAAAAATGTTTTCTTTTGCATCTTAAATTGTTATTATTTTTAAAAAAATTCAACGCAAATATTTGTGTCTCAAAATTTGTCCAATATTTTAATAAGTTGAGTAGTAGTACGAAAAAAATTAGATGAGGATCATGACAGATTGTTTAAAACATGCACTATCTTGAAGCTAAAAGTAGGCCATTAAAAATTTGGTCACATTGATTTGTCTTAAAAATTACTACCTCCGTCTCCAAATTTTGACACATTTTACTATTTCAGTCCGTCTCTAAAAATTTGACACACTTCATTTTTTTTCTATTTTTTGGTAGTGGACCCCATATTCTACTAACTCATTCTTACTCATATTATATTATAAAACTAATACTTTCCACCAACTTTTTTAACTCACTTTCCATTACATTTCTTAAAATTCGTGCCGGATCAAAATATGTCAAAATTTAGGAGACGGAGATAGTAACTCATTCAGTAGCTATAAAAAATAAAAAGAAAAAAAAATATTTACACAATCCTAAGGTACAGCAGATCAATCTAGGTGATTGGGAATCTGCTTTTAAAGCTAGAGTAAATTCAATTACTCCTACATAAAGCTGTGCATGAATTTGATGGGTTCAAAAGAAAATGAACTAGACCTGCACATCTGGTTCATAGGAAATGACCAGACAGTATTTGCTTTGCATGCTTGATGAGATCTGATGTGACATTATGGTCAGAGCATCCACAATGGATACCTGATCACGCGCCTGATCGGCCGAGATCGGGCTCGGGTGTGGTCGGGCATCCATTGCAGGCGTCGGTCACGCCCGAGCGCGATCGAGAGTTCGGTCGCGACCAATCGCCCGTCCGATCGATCGGGCGTGAAATCGGGCGCCCATTGCAGAGGTGCGCCCGAGCCCCAGCCCGATTTTTTTGTTTTTTGTTTTTTAATTATTTAACCCTAATTTAAACCACTATAAATATTTCATTTTCTTCACTTTTCACACACTAAACCTTTCACTTTCTCTTCTATATTCTCTCAATATCCACACTTTCAACAATGGATCCGAGTCAATACCCAAGGCCGAATAATGTCGACGACGATATGCCCATGTTTGGAGGAGGCGGCGGCGGCGGCAGCGGCCGGTGGCCCGGCCACGAAGACTACCAGGTTGAGACGCCCGGATCTGTAGGATCCACTTTCTTCTCCGACTCCGAGTTCGATCCGTTCTTCGGCACCGAGGAGTATCGGGTTGAGGATATGGAGCCTAGTTGTGGGCAACCTCCTGCTCCTGTTCGGCCGCCGCCGAAGGAAGGGAGGAAGAAGATGGCGAGGAAAGAAAAGGCGCCATCGGTCCCAGTCCCACTCCCACACGACGAGCCGAACGAGGAGTACGCAACAGGGCGTACTGACTACGAGTTGGATGAGTACTTGAAGGTGGCTCAGTGTTGGATCGATGTATCGGAGGATTCGATATCCTCCAACAACCAGACTTCGGCCAGGATGTGTGATCGCATTGAGGAACGCTACAACGAGGTGAAACCGAAGTGGGCGTTCAAGCGGACCAAGGTTCAACTGCGCAAGTGTTGGGATCAGATCAAGGTACACGTCAACAACTTCTGCTATATCTACAATATGAACAGGGATGGAAGGGCTAGCGGTGAGAGCATGGAGGATGTCCTCAACAAGTCGTTGTCCCAGTACCAACGGCAGTTCGGGCAGTTCAAGCTGTACAATGTTTGGCTGATCTTAAAGGACAAGAGGAAGTTCAACGGAGGGATACCGGTTGGATCCTCGGCTCTGAAGCGGACGAAGAACACCGCAGCTGGCGATTACACAAGCAGCGGCCCATCTCATGTGGATCTGAACGCTGAGCCGGAAGGGAGTTCCGGCATGCCTACGTCTACTTTTAGACGTCCCATTGGTACTAAGGCTGCCAAAGCCCAGGCCAAAGGGAAGGCGAAGGCTGGCGCGTCTGGATCAGCGGCCCCCCGCAACCTGCGCCTCCTTCATCTGTTCAGCTCATGGACAGTGCGATCGAGGAGTTCGGAGGTTATCGCGAGGTGGTTGAGTATAGGTTTATACTTGACGCCCAAAACAGCCTTCGTCAAGAAACCGATCCGGAAACCCGACAGAGGACTAAGAATATGATCAAGAATTTGACGCAGAGGTTGAATTTAGATGACTAGTTTGGTTTTTTCTTTTTTTTTAGTATTTTAGTTTTAATGTAGTTTTTTTTTTTTTTTTTTTTTTTTATCTAAGTATGATGTAGTTCCACTTTTCAATTAAGTAATGTAGTTTTTTTTTTTTTTTGCATTCGTGGTGTTTAAAATAATATATTTTGGTATTTTATAGTAACTAAAAACAAAATTAAAAAACCATGATTTAAAATTGAAATGAAAAGTGGATAAGAGATAGGACATGCACTAGGGCTCCACCATTGCAGAAAGATAGGGCATGCTGACGTGACAACAACTAGGGCTCTCACTAGGGCTTCCACTAGGGCATCCATTATCGATGCTCTCATAGCCAATGGAAGATTTTTGTTAAAGATATTAAGAATAAGATTTTAATTGGACTGTGATTAAACTTGAGAAAATTAACTAGTCTTTCTTACTTACTTATTTATTTATTTAATACATTCAATATTTATTTTTTAAACATCATACTGAAAAATTTCACTTCAACTAAGAGAACGGGGGAGTATTTTATTTTCTGTTATTTTATTCACCGTCCACTTAAAACACTATTCTTAATTTCTATAATAAAAATCCTCTATTGGCTAAGAGTACAGACGAAATTTTTCGGTACTAAGTTTATGAAACAGATGTTGAATGCATTAAATAAAAAATATAAGTAAAAAAGTAGAGAAATTAAATTAAAGTAAAAAGTGAATAAAATAAAGAGAATAAAGTAAGAAAGCATAAAGTAGTAAAGAGAAAAGTGTAATTAATATATAAGGAAATGACTCAAAAGAGAATTTCTCGAAATGAAAAAATGATTCAACTATAAGGAAATAGAGTGAGTCAAATAGAGGGTTAATTTTTGTTAAAGAGAGAAATGTCTCATATAACATGAAATGAAGGGAGTAATTAAAAATACTCCTTCCGCCCTAAAGAAATGCTCCACTTAGAATATGATAGAGAGATTATTTCTTAAAATGTACTCCCTCCGTCCCAACTAGCTGGCACAATTTTCTTTATAATTTATCTTAAATAAGATAACATACTCCCTCCGTTCCCTCATAGTTGAGGCGGAACTTTTCGGCACGGAGTTTAAGAAATGAATGTTGAGTGTGTTAAATAAATAGATAAAAAAAGGTAAGAAAGAGAAAAAGGTAGAGAGAATAAAGTAAAAAGTGAATAAAGCAGAGAGAATAAAGTAAGAGAGAGTAAAGTAAGAAAGATGGAAAAGTTACTATATATGGAAATGACTCAACTATGAGGGAACTTTCCGAAATGGAAAAATGACTCAACTATGAAGGAACGGAGGGAGTATTTTTTTCTCTCCCGTTAGTATACTTAACTACTTTCTATACATCTAAAATTCCATTTGAACTAAGATATGTACTCCCTCCATCCCACATTTGGAGTCACTTATTGTTATGGCTCGAATGGTTGAAGGTGGATTCCTTTCGACTTTTGATTTTTGTTTGATTTATTTTAACGTATAACGACATTTTTGATGTGAATTTTGATGAAGAATGGGGTAAAATTGTATGACCAAATATGGAAAATTCTAAAAGTGACTTTTAAACTGGGACGGACTTTTATGGCAAAAAGTGACTCTTAATCGGACGGAGGGAGTATCATATTTAGGGATGTCAATGTAGCCCGCAACCCGTGGACCGGCCCGAATAACCCGCCAAATTTATGGGGTTAGAGCTGAAAATTTCTAACCCGATAAAATTACAGCCCAATTAACCCGCAACCCGTTAGGGCCAGACCCGAAAATCCGATGGGCTGGCCCGAAAACCCGATAAAATTTCTATCGTTCTATTTGTTTGACTCTAATTCGACACTTCATTGATTATTTTATAATATAGATTACTAAAAAAATAACTTTCAATTTTATATATTAAATATATAAATTATATATTAAATTTTTATTAACATAATAATAGATATATAAATTAGAAACTTCAAATTCACTAAAAAATATATATAAATTTCTAAAACATGCTTTAAAATTTGTTGATGTTTATGTTTTATTTTGCATAAATCTCAAATATTAGTATTTGATCATGTTTATGTTTGAGTTTAAGCATATATCTCAAATTTATCATAATTAAATATTTTACATTTAATAAATACAACTAATTTTCACCATTATTTATTGGATTGGTCGAATTTAATTTTATCGGTAGCAACCTGATTAACCCGCTGGATTAGCCCGAAACCCGAACTTTTAGAGTTAGGGTTAAACTTTTATAACCCGAAAAAAATGACAACCTGATTAGACCGCAACCCAAATAGGATTGGCCCGAAATCCGGTGGACTGACCCAATTGACATCCCTAATCATATTAGTGGTAGGAACCAGTGTTTTAAAAAACGGACCGGACCGGCCGGTCGGAACGATTTGGCCGCGAACCGGTGCCTAGTCTTGTCCGTTTTGGTCTATTAAACCAGTTGGAGATTGGGCTGTTTTGGACCGGATAAACCGGCGGTTCAGCTAGAAACCGGGTCGACCGCTTTTTCATTTTACTATGGTTTTTCAAAAATTATAAAATTGCTCCCACAAGAATTGATCCTTAGACCTCCTTGTTGTCAATAGACTGTAACCTCCACCACTCCACCACTTTCACGTATCTGACGTAGCATGAACTTTAATTATAGTTATATTAATATGCAAACTGCCGAATTTATCATCCATACTGTAAACACTTTTATATACTATTCCTTAAATAACTAATACTATCAACATTTTATGTATACGTAAGTATTATACTTGCAAAATCTTTAAAATATATATTTATACATATTTTTTAAATCAATTTAATATTATGTTGCAATGATATACTCCTATAAACTAATAAATTATCATTTTATAATTTTTGTATAAATTTAATCATTTTATGTATAATAATGTAGTAATTTTGTTTATCAACCACTAATGAAATTATGTTTATCATTTCTAAGTTTTAATTATAATTTTATCTATAATTAAATTTTATTGTTACTATATGATAGTAATATATACATATAATACAATACTTTAATCATTTTTGTATAATAATTTGTATTTAATGATACTAAATTTATTTTTTAGATATATATATACATATAGGGGTGCACTATGGTGCCACCATAGATAGGATAACACCATACTACCAATATTAGTCCGTTAGATCTCATTTACAGACGCCTAGTGATTAAGTTTCCTTCGAAAAACACTGGGTTTGTGGCTTCATCAGTACCGGATACAGCAAATGTGGTAAACCGTAATATTGTAAGTAGGTAAAGAATGCAATATTCAATTAACAACACTGCAATCTGGTAACGTAAAATTAGAAATTTCCTATTTTACCCCTCCGTGTTTTTACACGTGGCAGCATGACAATCACACGATTTTCAGATCCAATGGCCTAAATTGGTGGTATGAGGGTTGTCATCTTAGTACATCCATATATATATATATATATATATATGATTTATGATGGATAATTAATACAATATTTGGTAATATATTAAATTATAATATTTTTTATAATATATATTTAATTATCTACTACTGTATAATATCTGGTCTAATCAATAGTTTAACCTATTCAGATCAGTTGAACTATGCATGAATTGCCTCACCGTTTCGCTTACCGGTCCAATTTTTAAAATATTGGTACGAACTGATAGAATATGACAAGTCAAAGTGGCATAAAGAGGAGTATTTAATTTGGAAGGGCATACAATTATACTCCCTTCGTTTCGCCATAGTTGAGGCGGAACTTTTGGGCACGGAGTTTTAGAAAGAAATGTTGGGTGTGTTAAATAAATAGATAAAAAAAGTAAGAGAGAGAAAAATGTAGAGAAAATAAAGTAGAGATAATAAAGTAAGAGAGAGTAAAGTAAGAAAGAAAAAAAAATTACCATATATGAAAATGACTCAACTATGAAGAAACTTTCCAAAATGGAAAAATGACTCAACTATAAAGAAAAGAAACGGAGGAAGTACATGCATTTCATTGTTTTAAAAGGGCTGCAACTCATGTAATAGAGCTATCTTATTTCTGAGAACCTCTTACAGTGCTTACTTGAAATTGGTGAGTTGTGAATCTTCAATTCTGTTTAGCCACACCTATTTAATGACTAAAATGCTTCTCAACTGATCTTCAGGTAGGTCTTCTACACCTGATTTTCCACCCTCTTCAATATGGAGCAGCAATCTTGGTACAGAGTATATAGATATAATTGTTTTAATGTTAAACGGCTTATTTACGATTCCGAAATCGAAAAGAAAAAGTCTTTTCGAGATTGGAAACTGCCTCCATTCTCACCCCCATTTGCCAATGAGTATAAGCCACGCAGTTGTTTCAATCCTTCTCCACTTTATACAATCAAAACCTTAGAGAAAAAAATTTCCTTACCTCAAGGATATTCAACAATTCCTCTCTTGGCTAAATGTTCTAAAATAGCAAATTGGAGTTATCATGACTACCTTGAGGTTGGAATGATTCAAGTTGGTTTGAAACCCAAAAATCTAGGTTCAAGCACCTCTGCAAAAATTTGTGTTGTTGACATGAGACGTCCCAACTATCAAGACTCGGTGCTAGCAATGGCTGAATCGAGTTTATATGATGGCCCAATTTGTTTCTCCTGCTTCCCTAATTGTGATTACTTAGATCTCTCTGGTTCCTCGTCTTCCGATTATTTTTTCATCAATGTTAAAATCGATGGTTCTAGTTTGAAGGATGGGGGAAATCGGAACGTCACTCTTTTCTTTAGGTTGACTTATAGGTTGTTGAAGAAGGGTGCGTTAACAACATTTGTGAGACGTAATGTTGTCGATGAGCAAGGAAAAACCACCTTATATGTCACTAATATTGCTCAACAACGTGTGGTGACCAAGACAATCTCTTGGGGTGAGACGCAAATTGAAAA
>NW_025952273.1:0-9000 GCF_023119035.1 Salvia hispanica | reverse complement strand
TCCAATGTCGACTTCACCTCTATTTGTCCATTGTCATTCTCGTTTTATTTATTTATTCGATAGTAAAAGACTACAACTACAAGGTGTAATTTGTAATTAGTACTATAAATGAATAAATTTTTTAAAAAAAAAAAAAACGAACTTGAATCGGCGGTCCAAACCGGAACCGGCCCGGAACCGTCTGGAAACCGCCGGTCTTGAATCGGCTATGAAACGTGTCTAAACCGGTTCAAGAACCGGAACCGCCGGAAGCTAGGCGGGCCGGTTCAGGTTCGGCATTTTTTCGAACCTGAACCGGCGGTTGTTGAACCGTGGTGACGTCTAGATGCATGTGATGTCTCTTAGTTAAGAGATGGGCCGAAAAGTACAGTGGGGCCCATGAATAGTTAAGGGATGAATAAGAGATAGCGTTGTGGATGATATAAGTGATTAAGTCTTCGCCTTTGATGTATTTCTTCCGTAAATTTTGATGTATTTCTCTGGTAAATTTTCTCATAGTTATATTAATTTATTTATCTAATGATTAAGTCTTCTCCTTTGATGTATTTTTCCCAATTATCTGTTTTTTTTACTTAATTTATTTATGTTTGTGATTGTAAGATCAAAAGTAATGTTCTTTACGATGTAAGAATAAAAATAATTCTTTAACCCATAAGAATACATATATATCATATACTAATATATATATTAGTAAATTTAATTTTAACTTAAATTTTTTATATTTTTCAATTATTTTGACACTGGCACTATCACTATATGTATCTTTATTTATATTGTTCATTTATCGCTTATTATTCATCTCTATCTCAGCTATGTACTATTCAAGTCGGAATTGTTTCTGTCGTAGTTGACACTATATATATGCAAAATTGTTAACAGTAATTTAGACCCCCTAGTGCAAAAATCATGTGTCCGCCACTGCCTACAAGAATGATGGAACTAATAGAAATTCCAACAATGCTAATTTCTTCATAACGTCATTTATTTTCCAACTCCAAAAACTAACTACACAACAGTTTTGCATCATGCATCAACACTCCAAGATTGTGATTTTTCCGGCTTCACCGGCTAGAACTACATAAAAATAATAGTAACATTTTCTTTTTGTTGTGTCCGAATATGCTTAGCTTAATCAATGAACTAGCGTTGTGGAAATAACATAATTAATATAGCTATATATTGTACTCCGTCATTTAGAGGAAGACAATAAAATAAAACAAAAAAAATTCTACTTATTTCCTGATAATTGTTTAAAGAAATTTCGTGGAAAAAATATATATATAGTCGTTTAATTGTTTACATTTTTCTTAACAATTTTCCTTCTAGAAAAATGAAGATTTTCACTGTCAATCTGTGCGTGTTTTCTGATAAATTAAATACTTTTGACTTTTGAGATTATAAGCGACTAGATTAATTTTGATTGTAATTAACGTACTTGAAAAAATTAACTAATAATATACTCATTCTTCATATTTTTAAAGAGGTACTGGGGTCATTTTCACATGGGGTCATTTTCACATGTTAGTCTATGCTCCTTTATTGTTAGTTTATGTTTATTTAATTAAGTCACATTTGAGACTATAATATTATATTATTACACTTAACCAAATTTACTTGCGCGCAATATTTTTTACCAAGTGGCACGATAGCTAAATTTTGTTACACAAAAAAGATTTGTTAATTTTAACATATTTGATAATATAAATGTAAAATATTTTAGATCTGAAAGAATGAATATGACAAGCAAATGATTAGAAGGAAATCATTGTCCTCTGGTATATATGATTGATTAATTAAGGTAGTTTCTATAATTGACATAGTTTTGATATAAGTCAATGTATTCCGACATGAGACAGAAAAAGTCTGTACTAGTAATAGTATTTACTTTTAACAATGGAGAATTAGTACGTTAATCGAATTAACGACTTTAATACAAAAGGGAAGAAAATGAATAAAGGTCACACGCTTTGAACACGTAGCGGAACATAACAATTAAAACTACTCCATATAGTAGTACTAGTACTCCTTCCTTCCCAAAATATAGTAGTACTAGTAGTATTTACTTTTAACAATGGAGAATTCTAAATTTTACTTACACATAATGCTATGTAATGTTTATCATTATAAATTAGCATGCACGACCATTATATTATGTACGTACACACACTGAGTTATTAAAAAATAACTCAATTTAAAATTATACTACTATCTCAGTTCCCTCACAGCTGATTTGCCTTTTTTTTTATTCGTTTTGAAAAAATCATACTCCCTTTGTCCTGGCCTAAGCAAGACATACTATTTTGACAAAGGAATTTAGGTAGTACTGGTGTTTAGTGAATTAAATTATTAATAGTATAGTAAGAGAGAAATAGAAAGAAAACGTTATTTGAGTGTAGTCAATGAAAAATGAGACTACCTTATTAAAGAAGAAAAATAATTTCTGAAAATAGAAGTTTGTTAACTTTTACGGGCAACCCAAAATGACAAAAATGTGGCTTATTGTTATGTGACGTAGGGAGTGTTAAATATTGTATTATAAATTTTCATGAAAATATAATCTTATAACGATATGCAAAAATGAAGCTATGTTGACACTCAACACGTAATATTTTTCTAGTAAGTACTAGTACTACTATATTTAACAAATATATTCACATTGTCAGTTATTGAGAGATTGTTTGTTCGAATAAAATCTAGTATTTGAGAAGTAGTTGTCGGAATAAAATCTAATTGACTTCTTGTCTATATGTTTCGGACAAACCTGCAAATATATTAATTAGTCTCTTAGAAGATGGTGCCTCGAAATTTCACCAATCAATCTTAAAAGATTTGCAATATTTTTCTACGTGTTTCTAACTTTAGAAAAAGCCTTCGAAAAGACCAGGTGTTGATTCACTTGTACGGACACAAAACACGATCGTCGGAAAATCATATATCCTCCTTTCTTCCTTGAAACCACATAGAAATTAGTTGCTATTTAATTAAATTAGGCACAAAATCACAACTCTCGAGCCCTATAAATAGTAGTACTAAATTGTCATGCTTCAATAACACACCACCAAAAACAGAACAAATTAAAATACTCTCTCTCTCTCACTCTCACTCACAACAAGTCACACCCACATTTGAGGTAGGAAGATGAGTTCGAACAAGGGAAGTGTGTTTCCGAAAAAGATGCCGAAGGTCTCGACAATGGTGTGGAAGAAGATTGGAAAGGCTGTGGTGGAGGTTGTGAAATCTCCTACCAATGCTGTCAAAAACATGGGAAAGTAATTTTTCATCATCATATATGTGCATATTATGTGCCAACAAGTCTTTGATATATTTTAATGTTTTGTGATTAAAATTGATTAAAATGAGAAACTGTAGGTGATCATTTGTGATAAATGAATAATGTTTGGCAGTTCATTTGTGTATCATGCTGTATTGCTGATTAGATTTGTTGTGTATTGTAACCACATGCATAGATTTGTTCTGTAATTGTAACCCCATGTAATTTGAGTTTTTTATAAATTTGTTATGTCATTTATAATGTAAAACTTTTAGATTTTATTTTTTGTGCATGTATATATTTATGGCTTTACATTTCACAATGTATATATGAGGGGAATTTTCAGAAAAACTGTAAAGATTGGTCAATTTCTGGGCAATCCTATACTCTTAAAAATAATTGATTATTTTATAACTTTGACAATTTTCTGAATTGTCTTGTATTCCAAAAAATTGGCATCCTACGTGTCTTCATTATTGATGTATAGTTTGTCTTTAGAAAAATTTTCTACTCCAAGATATACTAGCAAGGCAAGAAAATGCTACAAAAATACTAAACATAAAAAAATTAAGATACGTAGGATGAGGATTTTTTGGTCAAGGGATCATTCACAAAATTAAAATTGTCAAAGCTATTATATAAGTAATTAGTTTTTAAAGTTGCGGGATTAATCATAAATTAACTTGGCAATTTACCCTATATATAATACTCCATCTGCCCGGGCGTAGTTGGAGTGTTTCTTTTGGTTACAGAGATTAACGAACAAGTGTTCAATTAGTGAGTTACGTCAAAAAAGAATAAAATATGAGAGAAAATAAGTGAAGAGCGATTAAATGTTTTATTTTTACTCTAAAAGAAAATGATTGCATTAGAGCATATCCAAGGAGGAAAGGTATATAAAAGAGGCATATCCTCTATTTACCTTATCAAAAAATGAAATATACCATTCCAAAAATTAACACATTCCAAAGAGAAAAGGTATATAGAAAGGTAAATTATTTTATAAAATAAAATAATAGTACAAAATGCATTTCAAAACATAAAGGTGTAATACTTTCCTACCTACCCCCTAGAAGAATGTTTTTTCATAAAAAGAAGGCAGATATGGTAGTTATAGGATTTTGCCTCTTCGTTGATGGAGATGTGAAGATAACTCTTCAAAATTGGAAAATGTATAATACCTTCTCAAATATTTTTTTTCTCTTGAATAATGATTTTTTATGAAAAAAAAGATAAATATGGTAATTATAAGACTTTACTTCTCCATTTACCTCTTCCCTTCTAGATTCTTTTACATTGGAACAACTAAGTATGAACAATTCAACTATAATGAACGTGTGTACATTTTCATAATATGTTCTTTAATGAAGTAGTAATTTGATTCGTTTGTTTTGGGCAGAAGAAAACAGGCCTAATCTTTGTCTAAAACAACACGTATATAAGAAAAGATTTTTCTTACGTTTTGTTGACACTGCATAGACTCACGCGGCGTGTGTAGATGAGAACAAATTTAATTTGGAGGGCCAATTCTCTTATTACAAAGACTTAGAATTAAATATGGAGGGAAATAGCAAACCAAATAGTACAAGAACCAAGAACAATTAAAAAGTTAAATTCACCAAAAAAAAGTTGAGAGTATATCCACATTTCTACGAGGAAGCATACATCATCTGTTTAAAATATGTTAAATCAATATTATATTACAAACAAGAAATCAAAATACTTTGTTATGGTAGTTTTTATGATTGATTTTCAAAAGTTACGAGACATGTTAGAATTTAATCATGGTAGTTTTTATGATTGATTTTTAAAGTTACGGGACATTAGAATTTAATCAAAATTTATTACATTAGAATTTAATCAAAATTTATTACTAGTATTTTTAATGTAATTACTAATTAGCCCTATGTATAGTGATATAGACTCCATATTACCATGAATTTGAAGTGAGTACACACCACCTACTTAAAGAGAACAGTAAAACTTTACTTATTTCCATTTTAGGCTTGGATCAGTGCACCCAAAGTAGAACAATCTTATGAATTCACCATAGATTTTTCACGATCTTATGAATTCAATATGCTAGTACTATAATAGTTCGCATTCCCATTTTTAAGATAAATTGTCGATAAAAAAACATGAAGTGTTAATCTTTTATTTGTTCCACAATTTTATATAAAGTAAAGGTCAATTTTGGTCCTAAATATATGACCGAAATACGAATTTGGTCCAAAATATTCACTTTTTAAAAAACGAGTCCATAACAAATGAAATCCATGTCGATTGTGTCCAATTTTTGACGGTCAACCGCCGATTAGCGAAATATTGACCCGATTAGGCTTAATCTCGGATTATTAATCTTATTGTAAAATGTCTAGGACCTATTTGAGCTTGATTATGAATATCATGGACTACTTTGACATTTATTAAGTTGCATGTTTTCTGATTTAGAATCACAATCAAAATCCATCCATCCATATTCAAAATTCATTCAAAATTAGGGCTTTGCATTCAAATCTATCAAATTTCTTGAATACACAAACAATACGACACAACATTCACCAATTTCTCAATTTAATCCTTTATTTCAGATAAATTCAATGCTAAACCCTCAAAATCGGAACCACCCACTTAGATTGACGAAGAACTGGCTTCGACTTCATGAATTGGCTCGCACCACTTGAAGAAACAACATTCTTTGCTCTCACATACAAAGTAAAGCTTTCCCCTTATCGGTTTTGCTTGGTTAGTGACAATCTGAAGCGACGCCACCTTGCAATTGTAGAAAACGTAGCTAAATCGGGGGTCTTGTGCGCCGCCGCCATCGCCGGAACCCTTGTTGCACCTCGAGTCGGTCATAACCGATGGGTCGGTCGGATGGTGTATGGTGGTGTTGCAGAGAAAGATAAAAGCAGGGTTCTTGGAGAAGAAAGAGAGAGAAATGAAAATTTTAAAGTGAATCGTATATATGTTGCATTTTAATATCAGAAACTTGTTTTTAATTGTGCATTTTTAATTTGCATTTTCAAATTTTGCAAAAAAATATGTATATATATGCTACAATAATCAAAATTGCCTAAACGGATCAACATTCCGCTAATCGACGGTTGACCATAAAAAATTGACGGAACCATCAAAAAATGGACCTAATTGACACGAATTTCATTTGTTATGGACCCGTTTTGCAAAAAGTGAATGTTTTGGACCAAATTCGTATTTCGACTATATGTTTATGACCAAAATTGACCTTTACTCTTTTAAAATATCATAAAGCTTGAAGTTATCTCAATTATCCTATGATGATTTTATGGTGAAATTGTATGTGATTTCTACGCCGTTGTATTTGGTTTGGAAGTCAAAAAATAATGCGTACACGTTACGGCCGATGAATTGAACAATGTTGTCTATTAAAAATCATCGGTTTGGTGGTAAAATATGAAGAATAATATGCAGAGATGACTTGATCTACCATCTATTAGTAGGGAAAAACATCTTATCAGTAAAGCTATATACTGTATAAAGCTAAACCAATGAACTCCATTTACTTAAGTAGTGGTTCTAAATCATAAAGATCAGTAATAAGAGCACTCCCAATGGGGGTGGCGAAAATCCGGCGATAAATCGCCGATCATCGCCGGATTATCGCCGGCCGTTGTGGTGAAAACGGCGATAATTCGGCGATAAAGTTACCGTTTTTACGCCAACCGGCGTTTTATCGCCGGATTATCGCCGAGCGATCGCCGGCCATTGTGGGCGACGCTCGGCGATAATCCGGCGATTTTTAAATTTTTTTTTTTTTTTTTACGGCCAACGGCTATTTTTAAATCCCACCCCTATAAATATTTCCTCCACTTCCTCCATTCATCACCCACAATCTTCATTCTCTCCATTTTCAATCTCTTCTCCCAATCTTCAATCTTCATCAAATTATGAGCTTTTGGAAGAAAAATTCCCGCTCGGGTAAGGGTACGGGTAAGGGGAAAGAGTCGAGTTCACAAATTCCCAACATGGATGAAGCAAACGAGCAGTGGATGCACTCGTTGTTGGCGATGGGTTCTCCTCCCGGCCAACTTCCATACGCGGGTCCGTCTCCTCCGTCGGCATTGGGAGCGCCTCATGAGGGACTGCGGCCACTTCAACGGTATTTATTCTAACTTGTTGGCGGACATGCCCAGTGGACAGAACGAGCATATGGTCCGAGATGAGTCCATGCAGAGGTATTGTGGCAAGTACTTGTCGAAGGGGTTCAAGTATTGGAACATCTACGATAAGCTGAAGGATCTCCCCAAATTCCGGACGGGGATGCACGCCGCGCTGCACGGGAAATCGGTGCGCTCGCGACTTAGCGTTTCGGAGAGCGAGGAGCGCGACCCACATCGACTTGAGTGGGGATGGTCGGCACGAGCGCCGGAGGGAGCGAAGAAGGCGAAGGGGAGGCGGAAGGAAAGAGTCGGAAGTCGGTTCGGAACCCCACATCGACTTAGAAAAAGCCACTTATTCGAACAATGTCGCCAATCTGACGCAGATGTACACGCTGTACTTCACCGGCGGCGGGACCCCTGAAGAAAAGGCGGCCCTCTGGAAATGCATCCAAAGCCTGCAGATTAAGATGGGCCTCGAGCCCGACGCCCCTCCGGCCCCTTCGTCTTAGTTTTTTTTTTTTTTAAATCTTTGTTTATTTGCGGTTTTTATTTGTAGTTTTTTTTTTCTCGTTGTATTATATTTTCCAATGATTAATACAACGATGAATTGTTCATTATTAGTCTATTTATTAAATACATTTGTAGGGAAAATTAAATAATATAAAAAATAATGATGTAAAAATGAAATGTTGAGTTAGGGAGAAATAAGGGAGAAACCAATGTAGCAGTTGGCTAAAAACTGAGGATAAAATGTGATGCTGATGTGGCGCTGATGTGGTAGGAGTTGGGGAGAAATAAGGGAGAAATAAGGGAGTGCCATTGGGAGTGCTCTAAACAAGCTAAATATAATAATGCTCGTGGTAATTAAGATGCTACCTTAAGTCTTAACAATGCATTCATTCCAAAACCTAAAATGGAGTAAACCATATTGTAGGATTATTACTTTACAATGGAGATTCAAAACTTGCTAAAAAGGGTTGCATAAAAAAGAAAGCTTTACGTGGGTATTTGCATCTTCTAAATGAAATGAATACTTTTTTCCTTAAAAACAAGGCTCATAAATTTACTGTAAAAAGGTGCAATTAAAAGAGCAGAGAAGTAGAATCGAGGAGGCGCATGCAGAATCCTCATCATGATGTCTTCTCTCTCTCCCATCCCTCAAAATCTTTTTCTTGCTCCAAGATTTCTCCTTTCTCACATTTACCCACTCCCATCACCGCGTTTTACCCTTTTGCCACTCAAGAACTACTTGAAATTCTTGCAAAGAATAAAAGATTTAATTTTTTTGCAGTCTGTAAATTGCAATTGAGAATTTGGTGGAGTAGTAATTTGATTGAAATTGAGGGGTAATGTTTTTCACTATGGAGAGAGAGAGAGAGGACAGAATAGTCCTGCGGAGAGAGAGTCCCATTCATGAGATATTCCAAATTCAGAGCACAGTAAGAGAGAGAATCTGAAGGCAGAGATTGGAGATATACCACACAGAGAGAGAAAAGTAAAAGCAAACGAGCCAATGGAAACAACACATTGAAAATAAAAACCAAAGCAGAAAAATAATAAAGGCTCCACCAAGCACTATCTGGTCTC
>NW_025952272.1:0-1000 GCF_023119035.1 Salvia hispanica | reverse complement strand
CCTTCTTATAACTGATTGACACACCAAATCTGTCTTGAACATCAGCTATTATTGAGAAGACCTTGAAATCGGCACATTGTCGCACATGATGTCGAATACACAGAGCAATCATTGCCGATGAGAAGTTAGCATGATCTCTGTTAGCACGATGGCCTACACAAGTATGTCGCCCCACCCACTTTCTAACTTCCCACATATCGTCATGCGCCCTTTGAGTAACTGAAACCTCCCACTTACATTCCCTTGCTTTTTCAGCGTCGGTGGTGCTGATGATGCCAATACCTGTTGCTGTCGTTCCTGCAGGAAATTTGCATACGGCATGCCACCTTCTTAATTTGCTCTCGACGACCTTAAACTGTTTTTCCTGCCACAAACTCCACATAGTTATAGCAGTCTTCACATGAAGCTTCGAATCAAATTTTGTTCCCAACACAATCCGATGCGGCTCTTTCTCATCCCAATACAAATTGTTGTGTTCATTATCAACAACATCATCAGATACTCCAGAAGGACGACTTGGTAATTTGCGAAAGAATTTCAACCCCCTAGTGTTGTACTCTGGAAGTGGTTGTTCACCTTGTACAACGGCTTTACAAGGTATTATCTCATCATCAGAAGAACCATCACCATCATCAGAAGAACCATCACCATCACAGAGATCGGGTTCTGGCTCAGTCTCAGATAGTGCTGTTGGCTCATTAAGAACATCTACAACATCTACCTCATCATTCAATCCAACACCAACATCAACAGCATCTACAACATCTCTCTGCTCGTTCATACTATGCCCTAAGTTCATATGTTCACCCCTCGCAGATGATCCAATACCACATTCAGAGCTCAAAAGTTCAACCCTCGCAGATGATCCACTACCAAAATCAACAACTGGTGGGATTTCTGAACTTCTAACAGGTGAATACTCAACAAATAATTCAATACACCCACTTGAATTTTGAGCATTGTTGAACATAAACATTACACTTTCATCATTGCAAATCAC